>NC_139031.1:45131933-45369971 GCF_964662115.1 Mustela nivalis | reverse complement strand
GCCGATTCATACCCTAAAGACAGGCAGCAAGGAGTTCCCACACAATTTTCCAAGACACTCCATCTTAGTTGTCTCTCTGACTTGTTATCGAGTCTTTGACAACCTGATGTCAGTTTATTATTCTGTAAAATGATAGGATGGAGGCCATATCCCAGCTTTAAAACTTTGTGAGTATTTTGCTATTTGGGGCAGCTGGTTGTAAAACTAGTTCATATAATGCTCGTTGTTTACTGTAAAACACAAAGGTACCACCTGTTCAGTGCTGATGGTCAGGCCAGGAGCCAGGGAGGAGAATCATAAACTGCGATAAGGCTCCCACCTTATGGTGTTACCAAAACCATGTCATCATCTGGCCAGCAGTTGCGGTGATTCTGCTCCACAGGAACATCGAGGCTCATTACTAATGTTAGAATGAAATATTTAATAGTTTGTCCTGTTCCCTCTGCTTGGCGTATTCTTTGCCCACCACCTGCTGGGCAAAGCCTCAGTCTACCTGCAAGATTCAAGAGACTCCCTCTGGGGAACTGTCAGGGAACTCCTTGCCCGGAAACACAGCTCCTGGGAACATCTGTGCGCTGGATGCAACCCCAGTGTTATTGTTGCGGTCTTCAAAGTGACTGTTTTCATTCTGCTGATTTTTTTTTTATTATCATGCTATTAAGACAAATTCATCCCCAATCCTTTGGAAAATACTAAATTAAAACTTCTCATAACGCCACAACCCAGAGGAAGCACCTCTTGAGTGTATTTTCTTCCAGTTACTTTTTTAATTTTTTTCAAAGATTTTATTTGTTTCTTTGTCAGAGAAAGAGAGAGAGAGAGCGAGCGAGCACAGGTGGGCAGAGTGGCAAGCAGAGAGAGAGAGAGAGAAGCAGGCTCCCGCTGAGCAAGGAGCCCCATGTGGGACTTGATCCCAGGACTCCGGGATCATGACCAGAGCTGAAGGCAGTGGCTCAACCGACTGAGCCACCCAGGTGTCCCCTTCCAGTTATTTTTAAAGCATACATTATGTGTATGAGTTTGTAGGTGTGTTTAAAACCCTGAGATGAAGCTTTATGTTTAATGTTTTTCCACCGGCTGGGTGAGGGATGATGGGGAAGGAGAGGTGAGCTTCCGCCTAACGGTATGACCATTACTGGGTCCCTCTGGAGACCGAGCCCTGAAAAGACTCTGTACAGCACCGAGTCCTGTTGACACACCCTTCCTGCCAGCAAGTCTCCTCTGAGCACTTGCCACTCAGCCCATCCACCATCTCCTCCTTCCAGTTGCGGAAGCCAGAAAACTGGAAGTCATTCTCGGCTCCCTCCCTTCACCCAGTTCATCGGTCTAGTCTGTATCTCTAAGAAACGTTTCAAATCGGAACATCTCTCTTCATCTCTCCTGCCACAGAGCGAAAGCAACACCCTTTCCCCCCATTTCTTGTGCCTGGCCCAGCCCACAGCCTTCTCTTCTCACCTGCCATCTCTCTCCACTCCTGCCCCACAGCGATCTGTTCCCCAACCCACCATAGGATGAACTTTTTTTTAAAAAAAAGTTGAAAGCTTTTTAAAAAGATTTCAAAATATTTCCAAATGAAAGGCTATACCGAGCATCTCCTTCCTCTGTTTAGTACTCTCTGATGAGACAATACCCTCAGGATAAAATCTGATTAAAAGTGCCCTAAAATTCCAGGTGGTGGGTATTATAGAGGGCATGGATTGCATGGAGCACTGGGTGTGGTGAAAAAATAATGAATACTGTTTTTCTGAAAAAAAATAAATTGAAAAAAAAATTTTTTTTAAAGTGCCCTAAAATTAAAAGTGCCTTAAAGCACCTGCCCTCCAAGGTCCTGCCTCTGCCCTTCCTTCCCCTGCGCTCTCTGTCCCCCCATCCCTCCGAAGCAGGCCCTTTCCAGTTCACTGAGCAACATTCTCTCTTCTATCATCCGGTCCCGTCTCCTGTTCTCCCAGCTGCCTGAAAACCCTTCTGGGGATCAGGTTGTTCAAGAACCCACAAGCTTGATGAACCCCCTTTTAGATCAGCTCTTTCTTTGCAGACTTCCAGTGCTCCTGAAGCCACAGCTACGACTTGAGCAGCCACATGAAGCGGAACTCCAGTGGGGTTATCGTCCCTCCCCGCTGCTTTCCTTGTGAGGGTGTGGAAGGGACAATTCCACTGCACGGTGTTTTCACATGAACTAAGTCCACATGAAGCATCTCCGACAGATAAGCTGCACAGCCCAGAGGAAGGCTTCAGTAATAACACCTGTATTATTCTTCCTGCTGAATGATGGCTTGAGATGGCCTGGAGACATTACTGCTGTGGTCTTCTTGAGAAACTGGAATGTGGAGGCTCCATTCCCCAGGGGAATCCCAAGAAGTCTGCATTCTAGAAAATTGCGCTTATGTCCTTGTTCCAAAAACTTAAGGACAGGAGGACATGGGGGAGGGTCCAGGAGATGGGGATAAAGAGAGAACCACAGGTCTAGGCCCTGAGATGAGAATTCTGTATCACCATCTTTATAGTCAAGGAAGTACCTTAAACCTAGGACTATTTAGTGAATACATTTATAGGGTTGCCAGATCTCCTAATGAGGGAAGTCAAGTCAGAAAATGAAGAAACAATTAGCTTGGTTGTTAGATGCAATGGTGGATGTCAGGAATGCCTAGGCATGGTTTAGGGTGCCTCCGGGACACCACTTTGTGAACAATGATATCTCGAAAGGCTGGGTAGTGACCATTCTTCCTGCACTTCTGATCTAGGAGAAAGATAAGGAAGCAGACTCATTCCCATCATCCACAGGGTTTACTCAACCTGTCCCCAGCTATGTAAATGTAGGGGGGGACATCACCTGGGACAACTTTTGCAGAGAAGATGATGCTGGGAATTTAGGGCAGGCCTCAGGTAGCTCACTGGCAGTTCCCTGGATGGTTTCAACCCCTCTGAGCCTCGGCCCTCTGTCCCTGGCGGGAAATCTGTCTCCGTCTGAGTTTGCAGAAGGGTGTGTTTTAATTGAAGGCAGCTGTTCATATCTTCACCCTTGAATATATTCTGAGTTTCTTTTACACTGAAGCCAATTCTCAGGAATTAGATAGAGAGACTGCGGTGGGGGGGGGGGGGCGCGGGGGAGGACATAGAAACAGCCACAGGACAGGACCTGCAGTCTAATAAGGGTCCCAAAAGCCATAAGAGGTCTGGAAGGAAGTGCCTGACATCCCCCAGTTGATCATGATAAGAACACGGGTGCGGTCACCCATGATCCTGGCATAGCTAAGATTACAGGCACCAGGGAGTATTTGGAGGGAGGAAGACAGTTCTTTCCAGTCTCTAGGGGCACAGAGCTATGGCTTTTCAGGAAGAAAAGGTAGAATTTTACCCAATTGCAGGGGCACTTAGCTGTCTTATTTCTGCAATGTAATATTTAATTGAAGGGATCTATAATTTCAGCACAAATCCACATGATTTGTACATACTACGAGTACATACTACATGCAAACTCCTATATAGGTCTTGGGACAAAACATGAATAAGACACAGATGTTTTTAGTGCTTCACATACGTTATAAACTTAAGCCCTGGTTGTATCCTTTCAATAATTACTTACTTCCACAAATATTTATTGAATACATTCATTGTTTTATTTATCTGATGTGCCTATTAGGTATCGAGCAATGAACTAAACTGCAGATGAAGCAGAAAATAGGGTCTTAATCTGTACTCATTTATAGTCTCAGTGAAATACCGTGTAATACAAACAATGATCGTTTTGGAGACTGGTGTTGGATCAGGCAAGAACCATCCAGGCTATTTTGACAAATTAATTATATCTCAGGAATTGCGAGTGACTTGAAAGTGTTAAGCATGTTCACAATCCTGAACAAATGAGCCCTTTGCTTCCAGAATAATATCTCTGCCTCCTTGAGACAATACACAGGAGATGCCACCAGCAAAGTGTGATGTTCTGTCTCTTAACTCCTCAAGGGTGCAGAGCTCTGGAGAGGTCAGAGTCTGCAGCAGCACTTGATGGAGGCTAGAGGGGGGAGGCTTCGAGGAGATCTCAACCTCTTTGACCTCTTGGGATACACAGATTCACTTCCTGGGAGCCAGTATGCCTCCAGCCCAGAACCAAAGCACCATGTCTACTCTCACCAAAGAAGGAATCCTGAGACGGGTTGTGCTATATGGTTCAACTTGTTCTCAGTTGGAGCAGAAACACCCATCAGCCAAACCTTTGACCTCAACAGAATTAGCTCATTTTATCGCAGCTGTCAATGGATTGCTGCTTGAAGTTGTGTGCAAGGACAGAGCATGAGCAGGGAGCTGATGATGTGCTCTTCTTTTGGCAATCAGTCTATGGTGTAGGAGGGCTCATGAACTCAAATGCAGTCTCTCAGGAGCAACCGTTGATAGGGAGAGAGTCTGACGTTATACCACGCGCCTGTCTGCATGTGCACCTGCCTCCCTGACTCAGCAGCCTTCTTTGGCCCTTGCCTCTCAGGGAGATGATGAGCCTGGTTAAATTCACTGAAGCCAATCTGATTTGCATCCTTCCTTTCTACTCTTCATTCAGCCATCAAACTTCCTGTTCCTGAACTCATTAATTGGGATACTCATCCAAATACTTATTTTCAGGCTTTTCAAGCTAGAAAATGCTGTCTTGCTTTCCCAAACCATGGCTACTTCTCTGGTTAGTTATAAGAATTACAGGACTCCTTCATTAGGCAATGACTTCCCCAGGAGAAATGTACTACTCAGACACATCTACATCACCTCGTCACCTCGTAGTTAAGAAGCAGTCGCAACTGCTGCCAAGCAGGACCAGATGCTGAGGATAGTTAGCATTTATATAGGACTATATCACTGAGGAAGTGCTTTCGTATCCATAAATTCATGGGATCCATACAAAAATGGTGTGTGGCAGATGGGTTAGAATATTATTCTTATACCCAGACCCCTTTGATATGTGACTTTGCAGTGCCTCCCATCAGGATATGGAGTCCATCTCCTAACCTTTGCCTTTGGCCTCATCTCTAGTGTCTTACTCTGGCAGCAGAATACAGTAGAAGTGATATTCCACCAACTCCAAGTGTACTGGTCTGCTCAGGCTGTCATAACAAAATACTGTCAGCTGGGTGGCTCAAACAACAGAAATTTATTTTCTCACACTTCTGGAGATAACTGAAGTCCAAGGTCAAGTTGCCATCAGGTTGGTTTCTGATGTGATCTCACTTCCTGGCTTGCAGATAGGTACCTTCACACTGTGTCCCATATGTCCTCTCTGTGGTCCTGTGAAGAGAGGAAGACCTCTGGTGTCTTTGTTTCTTCTTGGAAGGAGCACCGTCCAATCAGATTAAGATCTTCCTTCATGACCTTATTTATTTTTTTTAAAGATTTTTAATATTTATTTATCAGAGAGAGAGAGAGAAAGAGAGAGAACAGTAGGCAGAGGGAAAAGAAGACTCCCCAGTGAGCAGGTAGTCTGACAGAGGACTTAATCCCAGGACCCCAGGATCATAACCTGAGCCAAAAGCAAATGCTTAGCCAACTGAGTAACCGGGCTTCCTTTAATGACCTCATTTAACCTTTATTGCTTCATTATAGTTCCTATCTCCAAATGTAGCTGCACTGGGGATTTAGGGACTCGACATATGAATTTAGGGGGACACAATTCAGTCCAAAAGTAGGCCTCAAGGGGCCTCATAAGCTTGACTCTTTCTTGGGACCTGCCACCTACTTGAAACAAGTCTGGCATAGCTAATTGAAGGAGACACACAACATGAACCAGAAATAAGCTATCTTCTGAGGCCATCTGAGACCAACACAACCACTGGCAACCTGGTCACTGACTGCAAATGCAGGAGGTAGCTAGAATATAACAGAACCACCCAGCTGATCCCAGTCCAAAGTGGTGACCTGTAGAACTGTGCACAAATTAGTTGTCAGTGTTGTAAGCTACTAAATTTGGGCCTGTTTCAAAGGCAGCAAAAGCTTACTGATTTGGCAGGTATCACATTTGTCCCCAGTTTTTTTAAGAGAACTGGAATCGCAAAGAAAGTTATCATGTGAGGTTTTATGGGTAATAAGTTGTAGAGAGTAGAGAATAGTCTTCTGAATTCAAATACTTTGTTTTTTCTACTCCAGGAAAGAGGGACTCGGTCTGGAAACACAGATCTATTGATGTGGGCTTTTCCTAACAAATTGATTTTTCATGGGCTGAACTTTGGAGTGAATAAGTATGTACATGAATGTATGTGTACTGTGTGTGCATGGGTGTGTATGTGTATGTGTGTGTGCATATAGAGACACCTGTATTTCCTCCGAAGGGTACAAGTTGAACATTTATCAGGTTTTTGTTGTTTTGTTTTGTTTTGTCTTATCCCAAGGGAATATCTTTATGGGCTGTGATGAATCCAGGCCCTGCATATTTATGTCAGCCTGCCCAGAACCACCGCTGGGTAGATGGGGGCATGTGCTTCCATCTTCTCCTTTGCCATGGACCTCACAGGGTTTTGTAACACTTTCCATGAAATGCTGGAGACTACTGCAGAAACTGAGGTCAGGAAGAGAGCGGTGCTGCAGAGAAACACTCACTGGGATGGAAGCTGCTTGCTATTTGAGAGGAATGATGGACAAGGGCCTTGAAGAGGGGACTTGACTTGTGGGAACTCCCCACCCAAAGAGGACTTCCTCAGGACTGAGCTCTGTCCCTTCATTGACAGCCATATTCCCCAGATTTCTAATAGCAAAATCTCTGGGTTATTTCTAATATTGTGCTTTTTATGACAACGCAACATAGGATAATTTGAACATACATCATTTCATACCTGTATAAATTTTTCTGTGAAATAAAATCCTGGAAGTAGGCGTGCTGGGTCAAAGAATATGCATTCCACAGTATGTTTATGGACAAGTTTTATAGATGTCATCCAACTGCAACTATAAAGGTGGTATCAATTTACACTTCACCAGCAAAGAATGAACTGACCCTTTCTCCATATCCTCGCCAAGAGAACATTATCTAACTTTTGGGTTTTACCTATGTAATAGGTAAAAAATGACATATATATCAAAGTAATTTCATTTGCATTTCTCTTATTATGAATAGGCTTAGTATCTTTTGGAATATTTAATTTGTATACTTTCATGTGAACTCTCTGTTCCTTTGTCCATTTTTTTCTATCATGGTATTGCTTTAATTGTTCTTTAATCACGAGATATGCTATTCCAGGATCTCTAGCCAGTTTCCTTTTAATTACATTTTTACATGACATTATTGAATGATTGTATTCTCTAACAGTCTTGAGTTATGTTGGTTTTCTGTAGGAATTTTTTTTTTTTAGGATTTATTGCAAATCTCCATTTAGACTATCAATTCCCTAAGTACAGGACCCATGAATTGCATTCACTTCTCATTTGTTCTACTCTAGTGTAAGGCTAAGTAATCATTCATCACCAGTAAGTGTTTGCCTTACTGAATGAGCAAGACCGGAAGAACTGAATGTTGTCTGGAGGGCGGGATGACCGGGATCTCAGCCATCGTGGTCCCTGTGGAAGGTATGTCCTAACTGTCAGGATCTATGAATAACACCTTATTTGGAAAACGGGTCCTTGCAGATTCATAAATTAAGAATCCTAAGAGGAGATCATCCTAGATTATCCAGGTGGGCCCTAAATCCAATAGTGTCCTTGAGACACAGAGGAGGAGCACACTAGGAAAGGAGGAGAGGGCCACAGGAAGAGGGAGGCAGAGATCAGATGCAGCCACAACCGAAGGAACACCTGGAGCCCCCAGAAGCCAGAAGGGGCAGGGAGGGTTCTCTCCTAGAGCCTCCAGAGGAAGTGCAGCCCTGCCAACAATTTGAGTTCAGCCTTTTGGCCTCCCCAACTATGGCAGAATAAGTCTGTGCTGCTATGAGCCACCAACTTGTGATAATTTGTTATGGTAGCCACAGGAAATGGAACCTTCTCTCCTTTGGTCTGCTCTCTGCCACATTCGGGACGTGTGTGTTACTCAAGCCAGCTGTGAGACAGGAAGAGAGAGGACTGAAGGACACAGAAAAGTCCAAGAGAGGAGGGAACATGTAGGGCTGGCCGTGGAGAGTGAGAAGAGAGAGGAAGAGAGGAAAGAGGAGGAGAAAAACTAAAGCAAAAGGGAAAAATGAGGTGAGGCTGAGTTGGCCTCTGCTCAGACACTCACCTTTCTCCTCATCCTTTCTCTAGTCTCTCCTGCCCTCTCTCAGCATCTCCCGGCTCCCTCAGGCATTCTGCCACACTAAGCAAGGTCGTGTTTGTGATGCTTAGATTTTCTGTCTCGTCTCATGTTCTGGTTGCAATCTGTGGGCACCAGTGAGAGGGTTAGAAGTTTGAGCAGAGGCACATGCTCCCCCAGAAAGTGCCCCCTCCACCAGCCCACAGTGACTATAGCGCTCCATGCTGTCATTCAGGGGTTCCTGAGACCAGGCACGGCCCTCCATGCCCCAGGGTTCAAGCAACTGCTCCAAATGCTTGTGTGGCACGCTGTCCTGCCCACCCTACCTTCCCCCTAACAGAAGTGAGTGAAACAAAGGGAGGAACCCAGAATTGCAAATTGTGCAGTTCCAGATTTTCCAAAGGCGGGGTGGAGATTGTGATTATTTTTGCGGTTTACAGTCTGGATTGCCTGAGAGGTTTTAGTTGTCTCTGTGCTGCCTCTAGTGGTCACTGGAAGTAGTGTTCCCCTAAAAGACACTGTCCACAAATTCCTCACCCTGTTTTTAAAAATTTCTCTGGGTTTTTATTTAGGAATTTTATTTAGGATTTTTTTACATAAAAAATTATTTAAAAGTATTTTCAGAATCAATTCCATTTTGCTTCTTTTCCCATTATTTTAAGAAATCATTTTTAAATTTACACAAGGTAAAAATCCCCCTCTTTTGCTGCACAGTTCTATAAGTTTTAAGAAATTTTGCATGCTATAACAACCATCACAGTCAGGATACAGTTCCTTCACTCCAAAAAATTCCCCCCTGTGGAAACTTTGTAATCAAAAACTTCCCCTCACCCTTAAATCTTGTTTCTATCCTTACACTGTTGTTCCTTTCAGAATTTCATACAACACTTTTTGAGCCTTGCTTCTTTCACTCAGCATAATATATTTGATTGGCATAATGCATCCATGTTGTTGAAAGTATCAGTAGTTCTTTCCTTTTTATTCCTCAGTAGTGTTTCATTTAATGGATGTACAACTGTTTGTTTATTCATTTACCCAAAGTAAATATATTTAGGTTGTTTTGTGTCATTATGAATCACACTGCCACAATTATTTGAATACAGTTTTAAATTTGAATACTGAGCATAAGTTTTCATGTCTCTAAGGTAAATACATAAGAGTATAATTACTACATTATATGGTATGTGTATGTTTGACTTTACAAAGAATTAACAAGTTGTTTTCCAGAGTAGCTATACCATTTTCATTCCTATCAGTAATGTATGAGAGTTCTACAGCCTCACCAGGACTTGGAATCATTAGTTTCTTTTTTTTTTTTTAATTAAACATTTTAAGATTTGAGGGAGGAACAAGATGGCAGAGGACTAGGAGACCTAAATTTCATCCTGTCCTAGGAGTTCAGCTAGATAGTTATCAAACCATTCTGAAACCTATAAACTCAACAGGAGATTGAAGAGAAGCAGAGCAGCAATTCTAGCAACAGAAAAGTGACCACTTTCTGGAAGGTAGGACGTGGGGAGAAGTGAATCCAAAGTGACGGGAATATAGACTACGGAGGGGAGGGGTCGGCTCCTGGCAAGCAGTAGAGCAGGGGAGCACCAAATCAGAACTTTAAGAAGTCAGCTCCACTGAGGGACATCGCTCCAGAGGTTGAGTAGGGGTGGAGTCCTTGCTGAGACAGTGTGGTCTCGGGTCCCTTGGGGTCACAGAAAGAGTGTCTGAGGGTGGGAGAGCCCCCAGGTATCCGAGCAGAGAAGCCAGGGGCAGACATAAAGCTGAGGAGTGAGCTCTCAGCTTGGAGTTACCTTAAATTGTGATCTGAGGCACAGTCGAACCACGGCTAGTTGAGCAGGGACCCCACAAGTGGCAGATCTGGGGAGACCCACCTTCATCTGCCAGAAGAGCAGAGCAGCAGGGATCTGCTGGGTTTGGAGACTCTAAATGGGGCCATACACCAGAGACAGAAATGCTCAGTCACAGGCTGGGTGAGCTTGGAGTGCGGCTTGAGAACAGGGAGATGGGAGGATTGACTGCTTTTCTCTGAGGGCGCACTGAACAGTGGGGCCCTGAGCTCTCAGCATCTCTGGGCAAAGACTGGGAGGCAGCCATTTTTATTCCCGTCCTCCAGAGCTCTATGGAAAAGCATTCAGGGAACAAAAGCTCCAGAGAGCGAACCCGAGCAGATTACTTAGCCCGACCCCTGGCAAAGGCAGTGCAGTTCCGTCTAGGGCAAAGATATTTGAGGATCACTGCAACAAACCCCTCCCCCAGAAGATCAGCAAGAACATCCAGCCAAGACCAAGTTTACCGATCAATGAGAACAGCAAAAAACCAGTGCTAGGGGGACACAGCACACCAGAATGCATGGCTTTTTTTCCCCATAATTCTTTAGTCTTTCAAAGTTGATTTTTTAAAGTTTTTGTTATTTTTTTCTTTTTCTATTTTTTGTAATGTTCCCTCTTTCATATTTAACTATTTTACCTTATCAATACCTTTTTAAATATCTTTATTAGTTTTCATTTTTCAGTCACATTCTACCCCCACATTTTATTTAAACTTGTTTTTGATATACATATAAGTTTTTCTTTCTTTAAAGTTTTGGGATACATTTTCTTCTAACAGACAAAAAAATATGCTAAATCTAGTGTACAGCATTATTCTAGTCTCCAGCCTGATCACATTCTCTTCTTTTTTTTTTTCTCTTTTTCAATCAACTGCTTATCTTAATCAATTCCTTTTTTAAAATCTTTTTTAATTTTCATGGTTAGAGTCATCTTCCATCCCTCCATTGTGTTTACCCATGGGTAAACACTTCATATATATAAACACTTCATATATATCTATATTTATATATATATTTATATATGTAAAAATACATATATATGTATTTATATACATATATGTATATAAATATAGATATATATGAAGTGTATTTATTTCCATCACTCATATATCTATATGTCTATATAGATGTATTTATTTCCATCACTCATATATCTATATGTCTATATAGATATATGAGTGATGGAAATAAATATATATATATATTTTTTAATTTATTTCAAATTTTGGGAGCTAATTTCTTCTAACACACCAAAGTCAATCAAGTGTGTGGCTCTGTCCTACTCACCAGCACAATCATATTTCTTTTTTCTTTCCTCTCCCTCCAGTTTTGGGTCTCTTCTGATTTGGTCAGTGTATATTTTTCTGGGGTCGTTGTTACCCTTTAGCATTTTGTTCTCTCATTCATCTATTCTTCACCGAACAAAATGACATGGCATAAAAACTCACCTCAAAAAAAGAACAAGAGGCAGTACCAACTGCTGGGGTCTAATCATTACAAACATTAGTAAGATGTCAGATCTAGAGTTCAGAATGACAATTATAAAGATGATAGCTGGACTTGAGAAAAGCATAAAAGATACTAGAGAATCCCTTTCTGGAGAAATAAAAGAACGAAAATCTAACCAAGTTGAAATTTAAAAAGCTATTAACAAGGTCCAGTATAAAATGGAGACTCTTACTGCTAGGAAAAATGAAGCAGAAGAGAAAATTAATGATATAGAAGACCAAATGACAGAGAATAAAGAACTGAGCAAAACAGAGATAATCAACTACTGGACCACAAGGGTATAATTTGAGAGATAAATGATACCATAAGATGAAACAATATTAGAATATTTGGGATCCCAGAAGCAGAAGAAAGAGAGAGGGATCAGATGGTATATTGGAACAAATTATAGCAGAGAACTTCCCTAATTTGGGGAAGGGAACAAGCACCAAAATCCAGGAGGCACAGAGAATCCCCCTCAAAATCAATAAAAATAGGTCCACACCCCATCATCTACTAGTAAAATTTATAAGTCTCAGTGAGAAAGAGAAAATTCTGAAAGCAGCTCAGGACAAGAGGTCTGTAACACAATACGGTAGAAATATTAGACTGGCAGAAGACCTATCCACAGATACTTGACAAGCCAGAAAGGACTTCCTGCGCCCAGCATCTGAAGGGGGCTCTTCTTGCCTGGGCTGGGGACAGTCACTCAGGGGGGCGTTAGACTCACACCAGTTAGTTTCCTGCCTCTGCCTCGACCCAAAGGTCTTACAGGAAGACAATAAATAAATAGAACACCGAGATTTTATTTTGCAGTCTGCCCAGTTCAGGTCTCTTAGAGAGGGGAGAAAAGTCCACACTGTGAGGGGGTGGGGTGAATGGTCATCAGGTCAGGTCACTAAACGATATCAGAGCACTAAACGATAAAAATATGCAGCCAAGAATACTATATACAGCTAGGCTATCATTGAAAATAGAAGGAGAGATTAAAAGCTTCCAAGACAATAAAAACTAAAAGAATTTGTAAACACCAAACCAGCCCTACAGGCTTAGAAGACCCCTAGAGGGGGTCTTCTAAACAAAGAGAGAGCCTAAAAGTAACATAGACCAGAAAGGAACAGAGAAAACATACAGTAACAGTCATGTTACAGGCAATACAATGGCACCGAATTCATATCTTTCAAAGATTACCCTGAATATAAATGGACTAAAAGCCCCAGTTAAGACACAGGGTAGCAAAATGGATTAAAAAAAAAAAAAAAAAAAAAGACCGGGAACCTGGGTGGCTCAGTGGGTTAAGCCTCTGCCTTTGGCTCAGGTTATGATTTCAGGATCCTGGGATTGAGTCCCACATCAAGCTCTCTGCTCAGCGCGGAGTCTGCTTCCTCCTCTCTCTCTGCCTGCTTCTCTGCATACCTGTGATCTCTGTCTGTCAAATAAATAAATAAAATCTTAAAAAAAAAAAAGACCCATCAATATACTGTCTACAAGAAACTCATTTTAGACCCAAAGACACCTCCAGATTTAAAGTGAGGGTGTGAAAAACAATTTATCATGCTAATGGACATCAAAAGAAAGCTGAGGTGGTAATCCTTATATCAGATGAATTAGATTTTAAGCCAAAGATTATAATAAGAAATGAGGAAGGACACTATAACATACTTAAAGGGTCTGTCCAAAAAGAAGATAAACAACAATTTTAAATATCTATGCCCTTAACATGGGAGCAGCCAACTAGATAAACAAATTAATAACAAAATCAAAGAAACACATTGATAATAATACAATAATAGTAAGGGACTTCAACACCCCCTCAATGAAATGGACAGTTCATCTAAGCAAAAGACCAACAAGGAAATAAAGGGCTTAAATGACACACTGGACCAGACGGACATCACAGATATATTCAGAACATTCCATCCCAAAGCAACAGAATACATATTCTTTCCTACTGCACATGGAACATTCTCCAGAATAGATCACATTCTGGGTCAGAAATCAGGTCTCGGCTGGTACCAAAAGATTGGGATCATTCCCTGCGTATTTTGAGACCATAACACTTTGAAAGTAGAACTCAACCACAAGAGGAAAGTTGGAAAGAACTCAAATACATGGAAGCTAAGTATCATTCTATTAAAGAATGAATGGGTCAACCAGGAAATTAAAGAATTTTAAAAATTCATGGAAACAAATGAAAATGAAGATGCAAATGTTCAAAATCTTTGGCATACAGCAAAGGCACTCTTGAGAGGAAAGTATATAGCAATATAAGCCTTTCTCAAGAAACAAGAAAGGTCTCAAATATACAACCTAACGCTACCTCTGAAGGAACTGGGGAAAGAACAGTAAAGAAAGCTTAAACCCAGCAGGAGAAGAGAAATAATAATGATCAGAGCAGAAAGCAATGAAATAGAAAGCAAAAGAATAGTAGAAGAGATCAATGAAACTAGGAGTTGGTTCTTTGAAAGAATTAAGATTGATAAACCCCTGACCAGACTTATTAAAAAGAAAAGAGAAAGGAGATAAAAATCATGAATGAAATTAATCAATCAATTAATTAATTAATCATGAATGAAAGAGGAAAAATCACAAACAACACCAAATTAAATTGTGAATGAAAGAGGAGAAATCACAACTAACACCAAAAAAATACAAACACTTACAAGTACATATTATGAGCAACTATATGCTAGCACATTTGACAATCTGGTAGAAATGGATGCATTCCTAGAGACATATAAACTACCAAAACTGAACCAGGAAGAAATAGAAAACTGAATAGACCCATAACCAGTAAGAAGATTGAAGCAGTCATCAAAAATCTCCCAACAAACAAGAGCCCAGGTCCAGATAGCTTCCCAGGGGTATTCTATCAAACATTTAAAGAAGAATTAATACCTATTCTCCTGAAACTCTTCCAAAAAAGAGAAATGGAAGGAAAACTTCCAAATGCATTTGATGAGGCCAGCATTATCTTGATCCCAAAACCAGACAAAGAGCCCACCAAAAAAGAATTACAGACCAGTATCCTTGATGAACATGGATGCAAAAATTCTCACAAAATACTAGCCAAGAGGATCCAACAGTACATTAAAAGGACTATTCACCATGACCAAGTGGGATTTATTCCTGGGCTGCAAGGTTGGTTCAACATCTGCCAATCAATGTGATACAATACATTAATAAAAGAAAGAACAAGAACCATATGATCCTCTCAACAGATGCTGAAAAAGCATTTGACAAAGTACAGCATCCTTTCTTAATCAAAACTCTTCACAGTGTACAGATAGAGAGTACATTCCTCAATATCATCAAAGTCATATATGAAAAACCCACAGCAAATATCATTCTCAATGGAGAAAAACTGAGAGCTTTTCCCCTAAGGTCAGGAACATGGCAGGGCTGTCCACTATCACCACTGCTATTCAATATAATACTAGAAGTCATAGCCTCAAAAATCAGACAACAAAAAGAAATAAAATGCATCCACATAAGCAAAGAAGAAGTCAAACTCTCACTCTTTGAAGATGATATGATACCATATGTGGAAAACCCAAAAATATTCCACTCCAAAACTGCTAGAACTCATACAGGAATTCAGTAAAATATCAGGATAGAAAATTGATGCACAGAAATCAGTTGCATTTCTATACATCAAAGGGAAGACAGAAGAAAGAGAGATTAAGTAGTCAATCCCATTTACAATTGCACCCAAAACCATAAGATACCAAGGAATAAACCTAACCAAAGAGGCAAAGAACCTATACTCAGAAAACTAAAGAGTATTCATGAAAGAAATTGAGGAAGACACAAAGAAATGGAAAAATATTCCATGATCATTGATTGGAAGAACAAATATTGTGAAAATGTCTATGCTACCTAGACCAATCTACAGGTTTAAAGCAATCTCTATCAAAATACCATCAACTTTTTTCAAAGAAATGGAACAAATAGTCCTCAAATTTATATGGAATCAGAAAAGACCCCGAATAACCAGAGGAGTGTTGAAAAAGAAAACCAAAGCTGGTGGCTTCACAATTCTGGACTTCAAGCTCTACTACAAAGCTGTAATCATCAAGACAGTATGGTACTGGCACAAAAACAGATACATAGATCAATGGAACACAATAGAGAGCCCAGAAATAGATGCTCAACTCTATAGTCAACTAATCTTTGACTAATTTTTGTCCAATGGAAAAAAGTCTATTCAACAAACGGTGTTGGAAAAATTGGGCAGCAGAAGAATGAAACTGGACCATTTCCTTACACCACACACAAAAATAGACTTACATGGATGAAAGACCTCAGTGTCAGACAGGAATCCATCAAAATCCTGGAGGAGAACAGTGGCAGCAACCTCTTTGACCTCAGCCACAGAAACTTCTTCCTAGAAACATTGCCAAAGGCAAGGGAAGCAAGGGTAAAAAATGAACTATTGGGACTTCAAGATCAAAAGCTTTTGCAGAGCAAAGGATACACTGAACAAAACCAAAGACAACTGACAGAATGGGAGAAGATATTGCAAATGACATATCAGATAAAGGGCTAGTATCCAAAATCTATAAAGAACTTATCAAACTCAACACCCAAAGAACAAATAATCCAATCAAGAAATGGGTAGAGGACATGGACAGACATTTCTGCAAAGAAGACATCCAAATTACCAATAGACACATGAAAAAGTGCTCAACCTCACTTGACATCAGGGAAATACAAATTGAAACCACAGTGAGATACCACCTCATACCAGTCAGAATGGCTAAAATTAATCAGTCAGGAAACAATAGGTGTTAGCAAGGATGTGGAGAAAGGGGAACCCTCCTACACTGCTGGTGGGAATGCAAGGTGGTGCAGCCACTCTGGAAAACAATTTGGGCATGTGCACCCAAATTTTTATGGCAGCAATGTCCACAATAGCCAAACTATGGAAAGAACCTAGATGCCTATTAACAGATGAATGGATAAAGAAGATGTGATATATACATATACAATGGAATACTATGAAGCCATCAAAAAAAATCCCCAAATCTTGCCATTTGCAATGACGTGGATGGAACTAGAGGGTATTGTGCTAAGTGAAATAAGTCAATTGGAGAAAGACAATTATCATATGATCTCACTGATATGAGGAATTTGAGAAACAAGACAGAAGATCATAGGGGGAAGGAAGGGAGAAATGAAACAAGATAAAACCAGAGAAAGGGACAAACCATAAGAGACTCTTAATCTCAGGAAACAAACTGAGGATTGCTATAGGGGTGGAGGGTGCAAGGGATGGGGCGGCTGGGTGGTGGACATCGGGGAGGGTATGTGCTAGGGTAAGAAAAAATAATAATTAATTATAAAAAATAATAAGCATTTGAAAGAAATGAAAAAATAAATAAAAACATTTATAAGGTATGTAAGGGTATCTCATTGTGTTTTTTATTTGGGTTTCCCTAATGACTAGCAATGTTGAGCCTTTTTAAAGTGCTTATTTACTCTCCGTATGTCTTCTTGGGTGAAGTGTCTGTTCAAATCATTTGCCTATCTATTCAGGGTTTGCTTTCTTATTATTGAAATTTGAAAGCAATTTATATATTGTGGCTATGATTTCTTTGTCAGATATATGATTTACAGATATTTTCTCCCAATCTGTAGCTTGTCTTAACAGTGTCTTTCACAGAACAAAAGTATAGTAAGTTTTAAAATCAGGCAGCATGAGCCTTCCAATCTTGTTTTTCTTTCACAAAATCATTTTGTCTATTCTAGTTTCTTTGAATTTTCATACAAAGTTTTACATGCAAAACTCTTCATATAAATAGTTATATGGTCAATAACTAAAAAGAGTCCTGCTGGGACTTTTTATTGTGGTTGTGATAAATCCATATATCAATTTGGGGAGAATTAACCTTTTAATATTTTGTCTTCCTGTAAACAAACACAAAATATCTCTTCTTTATTCCTCTCTGATTTCTTTCTTCAGTGTTTTATAGTCTTTAACACAGAGATTATACAAATATTTTATTATATTTCTACCTATTTCATTTTTTGTAGCCATTATAAGTGGTTTTTTTAAAATTTTGACTTCCAATTGTTGCTAGAATATTAAAATATGATTGATTTTTAAAATATTGACCTTATAGCCTATGCCTTTTTTCAACTCATTTATTAGTTGTAGGAGTTATTTCTTTTAATATACATTCTTTGAGTTTACTATGTAGAAAACCATGTTGCCTGCAAGCAGTAATAATTTTCTTACTTCTTTTCCAGTATATGTAGGTTTTATTTCTTTTCCTTGCATTATTGCACTGATATATTACACTGACTAGGACTTCTACTATGCCGCTAAGTAGGACTGGTGAGAATCTTGTGTCAGTCTTGAACTAGTTCTGATCTTACAACAAAGGTGTTCAGTTTTCATTATGCATAATTTATAATGTATAATTATGCATAATTTAGCTTTAAATTCTTAGTAGATACCTTTTTATCCACCATAAATAACTTAAGAATTGACTTAAAATATGCTATTTTATATTTATACATATATTTACCATTTCCAATGCTTTTTATTATTTTTTTGTAGGGCTGGGTTTTCATCTGGCAGCATTCCCTTTAGCCCCACTCTAATAAAAATTGTAAGTGGAGATCTAGAAAAAGGGAAAAAAGAGAAAGGAACAACTTTTATTTATTTGACAATATCCCCATTTCACAATTTAAGCTGCCCCAAAAGGCAGCTGGGGGTAGATTTTAATCTGACTGACCTAGCTGTATAGGAGGGCAAACATCTGATTACTAGACACCTGCTCTTCTTTTCCTCCTAGGAATTACCCTTCTCCCCTTTGAAGCCCCAGGCCCCAACCCATTCCTTAGCTCAGCGTGATGTATCAGCCTCAATTGCCTGGCTTGTTCTTGAGTCCCATGTCTTTGAGCTCTCATATATATGTAATTAAATTTTTGTTTTTCTCCTGTTAATCTGTCTCATGTCAATTTATCAGATCAGCCACAAAACCTAGATGGAAAGAAGGGAAAAGTTTTTCTCCTCTACACCATCATTTTAGAAAAATATTTTCACTGGACATAGAATTCTAATGTCTAGTTATGGGTTGCTGGGGTTTGGGGTTTCTTGGTTTATTTTTTGAGTTTTTTCCTTTTAGCATTTTAAAGACACCATTTCATTATACCTTGCCTTACATTTTTTAAAAATTATTTTTTAAAATTATGGTAAATATGCATAACATTAACTTTACCATTTTAAACATTTTTACATGTACAGTTCAGTGGCATTAAGCACATTTACACTGTTGTGAGAGCATCACCACCAGCCCTCCTACTGAAGTTCTCTGCATAGCACTTATCATCATCTGATATTTTTGTTCATCTTTAGTTTATTATCTGTCTCTCCCACCAGAATGTGAGTGCACTAGGGATAGGACTTTGCCCTATTCACTGCTGTATCTCAAGTGTCTAGAACATGATCTGGTCCATAGTGAGTATTCAGCAAGTACACGTTGAATGAAGGAAAACATAGCAAGAAAACAAGCAAAAACACTACTCTCTTATATAATTTAAGGAAGGTGATTTATAACGACAGAATTTTGAAGTGTCTTTGAGTGTATGAAGGAATGTGAGATCATCTGGGTTATCAGTGTTTTTTTTTCTCTGAGCACATCTAAAGGACACGACCCAAGACAAGACTGTGAACCTCAACTGTAAAGGATGCCCTTGCTAGGGAGAATATCAGAAGGGGGAGGGAGAAGAACCCAGTTTAGAGTTTGTGGTTTGAGAAATCCTTCCAGGTAATAAGCCTTTTCTAGGGAAACATGTTCATGCCTCTCTTTTCCTGACCTCCTTCCTCTCTTACTCGCAAAACCCCTTTGAAAAATATGGACCTGATCTCAACTACTTCCTTTTAGAGACAGTGACCCCAAAAGGTTAAAGATTTGCCCAAAGTCAAGCAGTTAATGGCAGAGCTGAATTAGAACGCAGTATCCTGACACCATTCTATAGATTCAAATAAGGAGCAAAGAGAGCACAGATTGTCAAGGCCCACGTCTCTGGAAAAGAGTTCTGTAGTGATTAATACAGGGAATCTGGAGCCAGATCATCCAGGGCTAAAATCCTATCTGTGCAATCCTAAACGACTTATTAACCTCCTTCATTTCCTCATATGTAAGTTCTGGATTCACTTGAATATCCAATGGCCAGCTAAAACTCTGCACATCAGAACTAAATGCTCTATTTTCCCTCACCCCAAAATCAGCTCATCCTCCTCCGTTCCCAATTTTATTAAATGCCAGTCTTGTGCCCCCAGAAATCAATGGCTGATACTTGGCAATACCTTTCTTCCTCGACCTCCCTCACCCTAACACCGAGGCTGACCACATCTGCACCCTAAATGCCTTGCCAATCAAATCACATTTCATTCACTCCCACGTCCCTCCCCTGGTGTCAGGCTGTCATCACCTTTTCTCCTGCACGACTACAAGTTGACTAATTTCCTTTGTTGTCAATGGTCTTGCCCCCTCCCATCATTTTTCCGCACAGTAACAGCATAATCCATCTAACATACTTGTCGGGTCATGACACTATACTCTCTGATCCCACGTTTGTTTCCTGTCCTTAAGCATGGCTTTGACGAGCAGCCCAAACTTTCTTTCCAAGCTCACGTTTCATTATCTCCATGCTTGTGTTCTCAGTTTCTCCATATTGAAAAGTTCTCAGTCCTTTGAAAACATCTTGTGTATCCTACCCTTTGGACATTCTTCATGCTTCATGTTTTCTTCTGAGACTGTTCTTGACCTTTTTTTTTTGTGGCTAACTCATACTTTTTGATATCAGTTCATCCAGAGAGTCTTGTGTGACCCCCAGCTTCTCCTTAGGCCCCCCACACAATCTGTGCTTCCATGACAGCCTGTCCTTCCCCATCACCACCTCATACCCTAACTATTGATCTGTCTACACCTTCACCTCTGTAAGTCCATGGACCGTGCCTCATACGTGCACTGTTGTACCTCAGGAGCCCAGCAATGCCAAGCACATAAGGGCTGCTTGACAAATGTTAGCTATTCTCATCATCGTCCCTATCATGATTGAATAAACTCATGGTTTTCATAAAACGCTAAGCATGATGTACAGTTGACGGTCGCAAATCATAGTTTTGACTACTTAATATTCTCCCTCATTTTTTTTTCACCAAAATTTAACGTTTCTGAGCACATCTGTTATAATAGAACTCAAGGCAAAATACAATGACATCTCTTTGCTTTCTTATCATTAAATAACGAGTAAAAACATCCACATGTATACATGGCATTTTCTCCCCAAATTCACTGATATTCTTGAGGAGGAGCAAAAAACTTCCTGGGAGTTCTCTTGTACTTGTTGACTCAATCTAGTAAAGGTCAGAGATTAATTTATGTGTTTAAAAAATTCTTTCTGTGAACAAATCATTTAAACTTCAACCACACCCTAACTATCCCAAGAACAGAAACATTCTTAGTTGATAAACAGCTGGTAACAGGCATCCTTATCTTCCCTAATTCTCTTCTTTGAAATACACTGAATGGCAAAGGTCTTATAAGTATCGTTCCTCCTTCTATAAAGTTGGGAGAGGCAAGTTAATTATGATTGAGTTTTAAGATAATATAAGATCACACACACTAAGGGACTCCATTTAAAATAATGACTCTCTGAAGCAGGAAAAAAAATCAGCTAAACTGTTCAGCAAAATTGTTTCATTAGACTAATTCTAGAAATATACTGAAGACAAATAATTTTGTTTCTATGGGGGATAAAAACTTGAAAAGAACATTAAGTTTCCTTCTGGATAAATTTTAGAAGGAATTGTTGATTTGGGATTTATAGTGAATGTCATAGTGGGGTTTTTTTTTTCCTAATTAGCAAAATCAAATGAGAACAACACATCAAAAAGCCATTTCTAGGGTGCCTGGGTGGCTCAGTGGGTTAAAGCCTCTGCCTTTGACTCAGGTCATGATCCCAGGGTCCTGGGATTGAGCCCTGCATTGGGCTCTCTGCTTGGCGGGGAGCCCGCTTCCTCCTCTCTCTCTCTCTCTCTGCCTAACTCTCCAACTCCTTGTGATCTCCGTCTGTCAAATAAATAAATAAAATCTTTTTTAAAAAGCCATTTCTAGGGGCGCCTGGGTGGCTCAGTGGTTTAAACCTCTGCCTTCAGCTCAGGTCATGATCTCAGGGTCCTGGGATCGAGCCCCACATCGGGCTCTCTGCTCAGCGGGGACCCTGCTTCCCCCTCTCTCTCTGCCTGCCTCTCTGCCTACTTGTGATCTCTCTCTATCAAATAAATAAATAAAAATCTTTAAAAAAAAGCCATTTCTATAAAAAACTCATTTAGTTTCTTTCACAAGAAAAAATAACATGCTGAATATTAATATTATATTTTTTATTAATTTGATTCCATGAAGTAAGATTAGATAGACACGTGGTCTTGTTCTCTCACACCTGGCATTCTTAGCAATTAAAGTATTTCTATGGTAAAATCTGAACTTCTGTATTTCAATATTCCCAGGAAACATTACTTATCAAAGATGTATATTTGTAGATATGTCCCAATGTAATAAACTGTAAGTTAAGAAAATATACTAAGCTTAGACGGCTTACGAATAGAAATTATTGTTTATTGCCAAAATACTCTACAAAAAGATTTGCCAACAATATTCTTCAACTCAGAAATAAGTGTTTGTATCAGTGTTTCAAAGGGCTGAAAAATGAAGGGGAAAGACGGAAGATTTGAAATAAAATTGAAGGTAAATTTATAAACAAATAAAAATGGTTTGACTTTACAATGTAAACTAATGGAAAAATACAATTTACTTTGCCAGACACTGATTTCTATAGGGGATAGTATAAAATCTAATAAAAGGAATGTGCAATTCTTTATTTAGCAGTTATCTATTTGGAAGATTTTGCCTCTCCATAAAAGAAACAACTTTAGTCAGGGTAAAATATAAACAGACTAGCCAACATTAGCTAAATTAGTACATAGAAATGCCACCAATGGTAATTAAGCTAATCATTTATTTCTACCTTATCTCATTTCACAAAGAGTGTTGAAAAGCTTATAAAAATAACAAAAAAACGATAAAGTAAATATTCAGATACCCAAAACAAAAGAAACGATAGCTTCATAGTAAGTTTACCTGTAAATGTTTTAATAAATGTTTTAAACTTAAAATTTTAAACTTAATAAACATTTTCTAATCTATTTGATAATTGATTACCAAAAAGAAAAAGAAAAGCCTGCAATCTCCAGACAGAATTGCAGGGGTGAGCTGCTTGGGCAGAGGAGGGGTTGTGTTTATACTCCCTAAAATATCTCTAGAATAACTAAAAAATGTGAACCTAATTAACTCAGATTGCCACAGACAAATTCTCATATGGTAAAATATGCATAATTCTATACATTTGAATTAAATAGAAAAACATTTCTCTCATTGCTTAAAATGTTGGGCATATTTTAAAAGAATATAATTTGATAGGGTCTTGAATTATTAACCCCCTTAAAGCACAGAGTCCTCAAACTCTGGGCACCCATGTATCTTGGTTTAGCTTAAGAATGGGGACCATATCTTGTTTTCTATGTTCCTACAGCAGTGTAGGGCCTCAATAATATTAACTGAGTGCATGATTTAACAAATTAACAATACTTACGATCTCTGAGGATGACGAGGAGGACAACTAACATCTTTAGCCAACTGAGACTGAATGAGACAGTTATCAGATTGAATATGATGTGTTATGCTTGTTTGTGCATTTCTCAGGGTCTAAAGCACATAGAAATCTTTCTAAAGTCATGATGATCTGGAAAACCCCAACATTATAGTGAGGGGTCCAGATAGAAGCATTATTCACCTAAAAGGAAGATTTTACAATCTCCACTTTTGCAGATAAGGAGATCCAGGCCTAATCGAGTCACTTTCCTAATCAACATAGGTAATTAACATTATCAGTGGCAATGATACCCTGTTTCCCAGTCCAGGGTTCTTTCCACCACACTGGCAGCTTTTGTAATTTAATTAGAGAGATGATCAAATAAGAAACCAAGCACGTTGGTTTGTACCGTTTGTTTTTACTTGATTTCTTTTTTAAATTCAAGATGCATTGAAACTGGAAAACAGGGAGATGCTGGGAAGCTCCTGGAAGCCACTGGGGCAGGAAGGTAAATGAAACTGACCTTTACTCCCTCAGGGCAGCAGGAGGGGAGTGGATCTGGAGGACTCAGATTTGTCTTTGACAGGGTCTCACTCAGTCAGTTGTTGTTGGTTAAGGATACTGTCGATGTTGACACAGCCAAAGAGATTTGGACAGAATATTATGTCCAAAAGTTCATTTATCAACTAGATAACAAACTCTTGGACAGATTTCTGGAGTAAAAACGTTGCACGGAATGCAGTCCGTATTCCAAGTAAGTGCTTTTGCAGTAACACTCGCAAACCGTTATAGCCCATGGGCGCTCCCTCTTCACAACAGCTAAGCAACATCATCATGCTGGCGCAATCGAATCATTGCTGATCAAAATAAGTGTTAGCAAAACAAAAGATCAATTATAGGACCAGTAAGCCCTAATGAAGAAAAATGTACTTTATTGTATAGTAATAGTTGTCTCCAAGTATCATTTCTCACTAAACTACAGAGTTAAGTTTTTAGGGTCTCAGTGAATTCAGATAAGGCACTGTGCACACACACACACACACACGCACACGCATGCACATACATACCATGTACATAAGCATACAGTTGGTTCTTGGTAGTCACAGTAGTTATGGTCTATAAGGTCACCATGAACGCTGGACTGGCATATACTGACCCCTTCCTCCTTAGGGAAATACAGGGGCAAGTTTCTAGGTGCCTCTGGGCATACTTTCTTGAACTGATCAGGGCATAACCTTGTTTTCCTGTGATTCTGTGTAAACACATTTTATTTACTATATATTCTTGCTTCATTAATATTGAACTCAGGACCAACATCACTATTAACTCACACCTGAATGAAGCTTACCTGACACATGGATTTTCTCTGGAGGGCACGTCATCGTCCCACACACGCTCGGGCACACTAGACAGCACTTCAGATACTTGGAGGTCATTAGAAACAGCAAATTCATCAACAAAAAACACATAAGGAGGCACTAAATAGACCATGAAAAGGACACTGGTTGACCGGATGAGAGCTGAAATAAGGAGTCAGCATGTTGTCCTGTTCAGCTCAGCGGGGAAGAAAGTGCAACTGTATCAGGGACTCCAGTTTTTCACTGCTCTCTGCCTACCTATGAATGACTGCCAAAGTGCCCCAAAGATGGACTGGGGGCGGGGGGACAAATAAATCTGGGCAAACAGGTGGATTCACAAATACAGATTCTGTGAATAATGAGGACCGACTGGACACATAAACTACATGTGTGTCTGTATGTATTCACGTGGGCATTTCTCTGATGGTCAAGTAAGCTCAGTCCAGTGTGGTTGGCAGTTGTGACTGTTTGCAACCACGAAGTTGTTTCCATAACGTAACCAGACCATGTGATTCCTACACAGCAGTATGAATATGTAGGTAGCCCCGTGTTCGGGGTGGGAGATGCGGAGGGCAGCCCTAATTTTCCCATCCTTCTTATTTCGGCAGCATTAGAACTGGACCTTTTCTTGAGCCTTTCCACCACCACCCTACTTCTCTTTGTTATGCTTGAATGAGATAATAGTAAGGTTCCTATTTTGTTGAAAACAGAAGGAAATTGGAAACTTGGAAACCTCCCCTATCTCTTGGGAGGAGGGAAGAGTGTGAGCCTACAGCTTCACCCTTGCCCTTCGGTCAAGAGCAAGCAGGCCTCTTGTGTTACTTGGCACGAATCCATGTAGAGAGGAAGGGGTATATATTTCATATCTATTCATTGCCTGGCTCTCCTATTTTCTGTGTGATCAGCATCTGTAAGATGATAATAGTAGTGTCCACATCGTGGTAGTGCCATGAGAAGTAGACATAATTTTGGTGAAAGACTTTGCATTTTGTTCTCATTATCATTAACAGCAACAGTAATCATTGTCATACTAAACATGGAGAATATAGCAAATTCAGCCCCAAAAGAGATGCAGAGGCAGTTTCACAAAATAAACATCTTGCCGGTCATGCTAGATTCCACTAATTTGAAGTACAGCACAGCTGGTATGCGTCCCTAGAGAACCTTGTCATTATAAGCAGAACTACTTTCTCCAACAGGCTTGGGCACCAATCACTCCAGGCTGTCCCAGCTGTCCCCTGTCCCCAGAGCATGTGTAGTTGCCCCACCCTCTGCAGAGCTCTGGTGTTCAAGGTCCATGTAAATGATTCCACAAGAGAGGACTGGTCTTAGCTGAAGGCCAAGGGAAGGAGAGCTCAGTTCTACTGAGGCTTCTGTGCCCCTCCTGTCTGTGCTTCACTCTTCTTGGTTTTGCTGTACCTTCTGCCTCCCCATCCCAGCTAGTGATTCTTTTCTGCTACGACTATAGCCTAAAGAATAGTAGAAAATTTTGAGGCTAAGGCATTGTGATAGGAAAAGACAGTTACCTGAAAGAAGATAGAAATCAGAACAGAAATGTATATAATAGACCCATGTTAACACATATACGACATATCTAACATGATATGTGTGATAGAATATAAAGAGAGATCCAGACATTTGCTCTGAACAGTTATCAGAAAACAAAAGAGTAAAATTCCTAAAAGTCACATTTTCCTGCACAAAGATAGGAGAGATCCACAGAATCACCAGCTGCTTTCCATGAAAATGGGCTACCTAACACTTGACCAGAAAAGACCAGGGGGCACCAATCTATCAATGAAACAGCAGTGAGTGTTGGCTCGTCCTCTCGTTGAACCGGTCATCAGTCACAGAGCATCTGCAGGGTGCCAGCCACTGCGGGAGGCATGGCAGTCTTCGCTTCTGAGGAGCTCCTCATCCAGAGGCATCATTCAGAAGATTTTTTTAGAGACTGCTTATATCTCCCAACTCAGGGATTCTAGAATTCTGTATCTCTATGTTCAGGGCTGACAAGTAGCAGGTAAGCCCTCAGCTATTAAAATACTGAAACATTGTTGGTTACAAAAATACTAAAATGTTTCCATCCTGGTTGGTAAACAGCCACTGTGTCAGCAACTTTAATAAAGGACTTAATGAGAGGACACGTGGGCTCTAGAGGGGGAGTGGGAGAGCCTTACTGTTTTAAAGACTCTTTGCTGTTGATGCTCCTTACTTTAGGTAGTAACTGCAGAATTTTTCCTTGGAAGTAATTTTTCTTTTTTAATGGGAAAACGCTTTAGTAGACTTTAGGCTTACACTTCACCCAGGTAGAAGTGGTTTGGACAGAACAAGGCTAAAATTTCTCTATGGAAAAAAGCTACCTTCCTTGGACAGGGAGGCACATTTGTTGTGCTGTGGGTTCCTGGGGTTTCCTCCACTGGGTACGAAGTAGCATGGGGGACCAAGGAGTGGGGACTCAGTGAGAGGCAAAGATGGGAGAAGAGGCGCTGGTTTGTAGGAAGCAGAGGCCAGGGATTTGCAAAAAGGCCCACATGGGCCGGAAGAGAGCCAGTATCTGTGATGGTCATATGCTGAGACCCCACTGCTTTCTGCCTTTTTCCTTTCCAGCATTCAAAGGCCCCATGCCAACCTCCGATCTTCAGTCAATTCTGTTAGGCCAGCTGCATTGCTTCGCAATCCCTGGGGATTTAGGAAGGCACTGGTGAGAGAAGTCTTCAGCTCGCAGGTGATGACAAGGATGCCAGGGGTAAACAGGGGGAATCAGGAGCCACTGAGCCAAACAAGAAGGGATGGGCAACAAGCAGAAGCTCCAGCAAAGAACGTCTAAGATGAGTGAGGGCTGAGGCACCGTACTTGGATTTGAAAGGCTGGAAAATGTGTGGAAACGTGACATAATCCCCTTTTCTTGGTAACTTTCAAATTGTAATAATCTTTAATAATTTATGTAGAAGGTAACCTGTTTTACATAACTTACCTAAAAATGAAATCTTCAGGAATATGTATTGGTCATGCACAAATACCAATAAACCATAACCCAAATCAGAAGACTCGCTTTTGTTTGTGTTAGCCAGTGGCCATCAAAGGACTCTTAGGGCCCCAGAGCAGCATGGACCCACTGGACTCTACGGGGACAGCCAGCTGCCTGTTTTCTCCTCACCTCGTGGTCTTACAGACTGTTCCATGCTGACTTAAGGAGCCCTTGTGTTAACACAGGGGCTGACTACCAGTGCCCTTGAGGCACAGAACAGGACAACTGTTAGAGGTCAGTTATAATCGCAAAACTACAACATTTTTGTTCATTCTGATTACATAAAAAAACTGTGCTTTATAGTAATTCTGGAAAATATTAAACTTTACCAAGTAAGTTTTAACATTACCTGGTAATTTTACCTCCTCAAATCACATTAATACATATGTGCATTTTCACCCCCTCAGGCTTTTGTCTATGCATTAAAAAAAAAAAAAACAGTATGATATATACAATTTTATATTGTTTTATTTTCATTTACCATATAATGAATGTTTCCATCATTAAAAATCCTTTAAAAATATAATTTGTAATTACTACATAATATTTTGGTATGAAATTTACTCAGCGGGTTCACCTGGGTGGCTCAGTTGGTTAAGCGTCTGCCTTTGGCTCAGGTCATGATGCTGGGGTCCTGGAATCCCTCTCCCTCTGCTGCTCCCCCTGCTTGTCCTCTCTACTGGCTCACTCTCTCTCTCTCAAATAAATAAATAAAAATCTAAAAAAAAGAAAAGAAAGAAAAAAAGGAAATTTACTAAATGTAATAGACAATATATCTATTTCCGAGATTTTAGTGTTATAAACACCCGAAAGAAAAATAGGCAAATGCCATGAACTAGGAGCTCAAAGAATTTGAAGTGCAAATGTCCTACAAACATGAAAAGGTATCTCAACTTATTAATATTAAAGAACTGCAAATTAAACACAATAAGATATTATTTTTCCTTATAAATTGAAAAACATTTAAAATACTTGATAACCCCTCATGTTGAGGAGGACACAGAGAAATAAATATTCTCAAAAATAACATCTTCTAGGGCATTATGACCATTGCAGTATTGTTTGTAACATAGAAACTAGAAGCAACCCAGATGTCCATTAATAGAGGATTAATTCAATAAATTGTAGTAAGTTAATACAAAGAAATATTATGGAGTCTTTGGAAAAAATGCTATAGATTCTAAGATTATACACATGCCAACATGAAATATATCCAGGAGGTATTGATGCTTTATAAGGTTAAAAGTTAAAATGATACTACAAAATACTTTTTACTCCATATACTTATGGTGTTTAGCATGGGGGACTGATTAGTTTCTGAAAATGGGAGCTCCCACTGAATTAGCCAGTTATGTGGGTCATTGTAACCCTGTGCACAGGGGGTGACATTCTTATATTCAACACTGGCAATTGCTTCTCCCTGCTCCTTAAAGTCTTTGAAATAGTTGCACGATTCCAGCTACAGTTTATGCAATTGGAGGCCAATTCTTCCAGGTTAAGCTGTTGTTTGTGATGACCTTATGATGACCTTCCTAGTGTCAAAGCGTTCCGACAGTCACCAATTGCCTATCAATCTTTATCCTCTGTTTCCTAGACCATTGTCATTAACAGTACCCATGGAGGCTCAACACTTTCATTTTAACTTCTAAGAAGCCTGATTCTCCTCTTTTGTGTCTTTGGGCCAGATGCAGAACCATAGATACCAGCAAATGTTTCAGCATTTACTGTAAGTGGTAAGCACCAGTAAACTCTTTGCTCGCCAAGAGTAGGTTAAAGTTTCTTCCAGAATTCAAAACAAATAGCAGAAAGAGAAGCCACAGGAGCACAAATAACATGGGTTGCCTAACAACCTGTAAGAGACCCGTGGAACTCTCATTGGCTAAGGGCAGTTGCAATAGGGAACATAAGCCCTCATTGGCCAAAAATGTGCAATTGAATCTGCTCTGCTGGCTTTCATTAGGGTGGGAACAGTACTATTGAGAAAATAGAAAAAATATGGCAGTAAACTGTAACAGTATACTAAGTGAATATGTATTTTGAATAATATTCAAGAAAGAAAAGATGGTATTTCAAATTACTATCATTTAGGTGAATTAAATGAGATGCTTCTATAAACCCATTTTTGTAAAAAAGAAAAAAGTATTGCATTAGTAATAATGCTAATATATGCAAGAAAACTATTTGAAGGAAATCATAGCAACCAATTAGCTATGTTTATTTCCAGACTACAGGAATACGAGACACTTTTAGTTTTTTCATTCTATACTGATGTGTGTACATGCATTCCTAGGATTTTGAGGTTGTGAGTTAAAAAAATATATATGTATCTAGACAAGCTGTCATTGATCTGGAAAACAATAGGTATGCAAGAATTCAGAAAAGGTCTCAACTGAAACAATTCCTTAAAAAATGATGCTATGAGAGATCACCAATTGAGAACTCAAGAATAGAAACTCTTAATATGAAGAGGTGTGTGGTGGGGCATCTGGGTGGCTCAGTGGGTTGGGCCTCTGCCTTTGGCTCAGGTCATGATCCCAGGGTCCTGGAATTGAGCCCTGCCTCAGACTCTCTGCTCAGCAGGGAGCCTGCTTCCCCCTCTCTGCCTGCCTCTCTGCCTACCTGTGATTTCTCTCTGTCAAATAAATAAATAAAATCTTAAAAAAAAAAAAAAAGAAGTTAGTGGTGACCTTTGCAACCCATGAAATATATGACTGAATCCACATAGTCATTGTACAAATTTGTTACAAACACAAAAGCCTAAATCAATTCTTCATAAAGAAGATATATAATTAAGAGATAATTTAATAACAACATCTTAGGTTTGAATTACCAGTATATATGAACAAATAAAACCTAATGGAGAAGAAGATAAGATGAGATAAAATGGTAAAGAAATAGCATGTCTTGATAGAGTCAGTGTCAAAAAGCTCCATTTCAGTAAGGAAGTTAGTAATTCAAGAGATATAAATTAAGTAATACTGCTGTAATTGCTAAAACCCAAAGATGCTAGAGTAGATAAAAACAAGATATAGTTTGTATAGTAAAATGACCATAAAGAACAAAGAAGTATTAAAGAAAAGCATAAAACAGTATGATAGAAATAAAAGAAACTTGGATAATTGCAACAACAAATATAAATGAATTAGATTTCTACATGAAATAACAAAAACTGCTAGTTTGAAAATTTTTTTAAAGATTTTATTTATTTATTTGACAGAGAGAGAGAGAGATCACAAGTAGACAGAGAGGCAAGCGAGGGGTTGTGGCGGGGGGAAGCAGGCTTCCCACCAAGCAGAGAGCCCAATTCGGGGCTCAATCCTAGGACCCTGAGATCATGACCTGAGCCAAAGGCAGAGGCTTAATCCACTGAGCCAGCCAGGTGCCCCATTTGAAATTTTTTTTTAAGAAAGAGAGAGCGTGCAGGTGACAAAGGGAGAGAGAGAGAGAATCTTAAGCAGACTCCACACCCAGCACAGAGCCCCATGCAGGGCTTAGTCTCATGACCCTGAGATCATAACCTGAGCCAAAATCAAGAGTCAGATGCTTAAGGGACTCAGCCACCCAGGCTTCCTGACAAAAACTATTAGTTTGAGTTTTAAAATGCAATCACTGGGGGCGCCTGGGTGGCTCAGTGGGTTAAGCCGCTGCCTTCGGCTCAGGTCATGATCTTGGGGTCCTGGGATCGAGTCCCGCATCAGGCTGTCTGCTCAGCAGGAGCCTGCTTCCTCCTCTCTCTCTCTGCCTACTCGTGATCTCTGTCAAATAAATAAATAAAATCTTTAAAAAAAAAAATGCAATCACTGTTACTGCTTCTAAGAGACTCAATATAAAATGACACGGAAGAAAGAAAATTTTCTAAAACAACATTAACAGTACAGAGGAGGTAATATTTTGGATGCTGGTTGATGTTCATAGTCCCTGCCAAATTTCTCACACATCCTATGTATTTTCCTTTCCCGGCACTTCTGCCTTTCTGGCTATCTGACCTTATCTTGACTTTTTCTGTTGCTCACCACCTAATAATTGTGCAATAGAGAGATGGCTGCCTGAGTTTCTTCTTGATTAAGATTGTTTTCCTTGAGTTGGAGGGCAAAGAGATGGGACACTACCCAAAGAAACTTCCTGCTTCATTTTAAGTTTGCTTGTGTACTTTCCCAAAGAGCAGAGCTCTAAGAGCCTTGTAGTTAGTGTATATTTCTGTCATTCTGGCAATAGTGAGACTAGTATGCTTGGTTTGGGGTCATTTTCTAAGCTCATTTGTTCGTTCTTTTTTTTTTTTTTTTCCTTTTGGTCTGGGTACCAAATTTCTTTAGTTGAAGGATGGGACAAATGAAAGAACTTAAGTAGATACTTCAGGATGGTCATTTCCTAAGTTTTAAAGAGTAATGGAGCAAGGTGGTGTCAAGGATTTCTAGGGATTTTAAATCCACAGCTCTCTTCCTTTGTTTTGAAAGTCAACTGATCATCCCCTCATCTGACTTTTTGTATCTGTCCTGTACCTCAACCCCAACCCCTAGCCCTAGCAGCTTCCATGTGCATTGGCATCCATGGACCTAGCAGTCACAGACTAAATATTGGTAGTTTCAGTCTTTCTTCAGCTGACCCCAATGACACACGACACATAGAAAACTATCATTTGACTGAGGCACAAATGGGAATTGTCTGCTGCTAGGCTGGTGTGTGGGAGCACTAACACAGCTACTGAATGCACTGGGGGATTGTCCAGCGCTCCCATCCCTGTGACTTTGATGTCTGCTATTCACTAATGGACACCCAGCATTTCTGGTTGAAATGACCTTCTTATTTGTTTTTCTTCATGGAAAAAGAAACTGCCATTAAGTGAGAGAGATAAATTTTGGTGATAATTGAAATAGCCTATGATATGAAGTATGGGAACAGAATATATGAAGAAAACAAACTGCGTGAGAAAAAGAGAAGTTGACATAAATATCTTTTGTACGTGCCAAGTTAGGTATTACAGAAAATGTCAGGCCCAGCTACACACCAAGGGCCCAATACAGTGTGTTGCATGGATCAGTTAAGTTCCTGATTAGTTATTTTGAGTGGAGGTTATGGGAGCTGTAAGCATTTTGATCTAGCTCCACAGCTGAGGAACTAAGGCTGCAAAAAATAATGTGGGAACTGAGGAGTTTTTACCACTATTCTCATAGCTACCAATTACTGAGCCCTTGCTAGGTCCATGGCATGTGTTAAACACATTATATCACTTAATCCTCAAGATATATCCAACAGGTTTGTATTAGTTTGCATTATTATCTGCAGTTACACATAAAGAAACAAAGGCTCAAGCAAGTTAAGGGTCTTTCCAGGGTTGGCCAGCCTGCCTGGTGCGTGTGGAGTGGAAATTTGAGCTGTTCTAACCGTGACACCTCATGGCTCCCTTCCAGGGTACTAAGAAGGCTCCTTAAACTGTACTCCTACTTAGTTATGGCAAAATTCTGTAATGGGGGCTCCATTTTGTCTACAGGTCCAATAAGAGAGTGACATGTCACCCTTCCTAAGAGTAAGGTAGTTTGTCCTGTTCATACTACTTTGCAGCAGACCAAGAGAAGGAACCAGGCGACAACGGGTTGGATTATACACAGAGCAAAGTCTTTTGCTCTCCCTTATCCTATTACAGAACTGCACCCATTTGTTGGCCGTCAACACAGATGCTGAGCATTATATGGCTGGGAGCTCCCCAGGGTAAAACCATCTCATTTTATGGGTGAGAAAACTTAGGGAGAGAAAGGCCTCAGGTTCAAGGCCACAAGATTGTTAGTGAAACAACCAAGACTAGAATTCAGGCCCCTTGGCTCTCACGGGGGGTTTATCCCACGGTCCCATGTGAATAGTTGTGAAAAGTAACCCCTTGCTCTTTTCTACCTTTGACATTTCCATAAAATCTGTGTGTCATGTTAACAGCTCATCGGCTCATTCTTCTTTGCATTTAGGGAACAACGTTCTACCAGGACTACTTTCCAGTCTCAGAAGAAGTCAACGAAAGCCATATAAATTGAGTCCACTATTTAAAATGAGACATGTGCAGGATAAAAAGAAATGTCTTATAAAACTCAATAAAGAAGCACACACCTATAGCACACAGGGTGACTCAGAGGGTGTGGTGAGGGAGCAGAAACAGAAAACTGATAATCACCTGGCAGGCCAAAGTGAATGCCATGGACTCTCTATTCTTCTTGCTCAGCGACAAAGACTAATAGGCATCTGGTGCTTGGAAGCTGGTATTTCATCCCCTGCAAGGAAGAGGTCAAGAACAGAAGAGCTGAGTACATGATGCTGAACACCCACGCCCTCTGCTGCCCTTCTTTCCACCCCTTGGCCCTGCTTTGGCAGAGTCCTTTGCTCTCTCGGTTGGAAATGGCCTCCATGCTCCATCTTGACTACAAGTAGGGATTTGTCAGATTCATGCTGATTTGTCAAGTCAAATCAGGTGGTTACTACCTCTCTATACCTTACAGGACAAAGCCCAAGCTCTTTAGCTTAAGACCTGACATCATCCAGACCCCGGCCAGGATGACTGATCTCCATTTTCCCCACCATGAGTGCCCATCCCATTGGCTGGTCTTTTTGGTGTGCATCAAATATGCATTATACATTCCTATCTTTACTCCCACTACCTGAAATTCTCATTTCTTTCTCTTCCTCTTCTCCATGTTTCTCTGCCCTTCCCAAACCATCAAACTGTTCATGACACATGCCTTGAGCTTTCCAGTACACCATGTTAGTGACCCTTGGGGCTGCCGCTGCTGGTGGAAACAGATAGACACACTGTGTGGCCCAATGCCAGACACTGTTCTACTAAATGATTCCCCCTGGATTATCCCATTCATTTACACAATAATGCCATGTGGTAAGCATTGATTTCTTGGTGGTGAGCAGTAGGAACTCTAACTCCAATTGGATTAACACAGGAAAAAGTTATTGTCCCACTTAAGTGAAAAGTCTAGGGACAGAGATGGCGCCAATGATGCCACCAGGAACCAGACTTTCTTTGTGTCTTGCCTCAGCTTCTACACAGTGGCTCCTTTGTAAGGCCGAGAGGGGATTCAGAGCTTCAGGGTGTCATCTCTCAACACCTAGTCCCATGGAAGGCAGTAGGAATCTTTGTCATGATGTCCCACAAAGGCCCCCTACTGCCTCCATGCTATGAAGAGCTGATTTGGCCAGTCATTTCGACCAGAGGAATGGGATTTTAGCCTGACTTTGCTAAGTCTCATCACCTCCTCTAAGCACACATGCCAAAACTGGGGAAGAAATGCTTGTGTGAAAGGAAACACAGTCACTGGGAAGCCAAAAACCATACATGTGACATGGGAGTCCAGTGAAACATTTTAATAGTGAAAAAATTTCTGCACATTAAAAGTAAAATGGGTCCTACTTATCTAGACAACATGGGAAATATCTTTATTAGTAAGTCTGAATAACAGAAAACCATTTGGAGGTTGGCCACCAGCAAGTATTTTCTGAAAGCTATCTTTGGTTGGACCAGAAGATGAAAACCAAGAACTCACTTTCCAAGTCAATGCACAAACATTGTTTGAAAACGGTTAATATAAGACTGCATTTTATTGTTGGAACTAATGCAAAAATGGACTTAAAATTTGTTCATTTTTCTCTAAAGATTATTAAGCTGGTAGTCTGAATAAGTTTGCTGTTTGTTATTAGTTACAACTGACTCAGATATTGTGGTAGACAAGCATATGGTGGTTGCAAAGCAGATTTACATGCCTGGGTTTTGCTGCTTACTCTTGCTATGAGATAGCAGCTCTTTCTTCACTTCTTGGGTGCCCTTTAGCCTCCAACTAACTCAGCACCATAGCAATTCTTTTTTTTTTTTTTTTTTTTTAATTTGACAGAGAGAGAGAGAGAGATCACAAGTAGGCAGAGAGGCAGGCGGGTAGGGGGGAAGAAGACTCCCTGCTGAGCAGAGATTCCCAATTCAGGGCTGGATCCCAGGACCCTGAGATCATGACCTGAGCAGAAGGCAGAGGCTTAACCCACTGGGCCACCCAGGCGCACCCCGGACTGAGTCTTTTATCTCATCTACTTCTTACAGGTGCTCTGTGAAGCATGAAAATAACTTGGCCCATCCAACAGATGGAGGAACTGAGGTTTGTGGAGATTATCAAAGTCCGTTACCCAGGCCACTAGGCTAATACTCAAACCCAGATAGTTTGTCTTCAAGCTCCTTAACAAATACTTTAGAAAATGTGTTATTGACAACTAAGCAGTCTTTCGCAAAAATTAGCATGCACTAAAATAATAACATCAGGATAATGGTGAGGATAACAGGGAAGGAAAGAAGCATTTTGATTATTCATGCACTGAAACAGTGAGGCATGTTTCCCCCCAACCTCAGGAGAATAGGTACTTCATGCTCTTAGACTGAGTCAATTGCAAATATTTAGTTACATTCACATTCTCTAAGTGGCAAGTTGCCAGTTTGGCTCCCCTTTAGTTTTTCCCCCTCTGTGGACCAAGCAGTAAATGCCAAGCCCTCCTCCCCTCTCCCACTCCAACACAGAGGAGGTGAAATTTGCCAATGTGGAGGTCAGAAGCAGGAATGTTTACATCTTGCCTTAAATGGTTGCTGCCTCCTTCCCTATGCCTTCCTGCAGCCCCAGATTCAGACAAAGTGGGAGGGATGTGGGTAAGGAAGTCTAGGCAGCTGGCTACAGCTAGTCCTGTACAAGGCAACATCAGAAAGGACTCTAAGGGTCATCTGGGAGACCCTCTTGCTCAGTGCAGGACCCCTACCCCACCCATCCCTGGCATCTGGACAGGTCAGTATTTAATGTGCGCCTGACACCTCCCAGTGACAAACAGTTCCCTATCTTGAAGAATTAACCAGAGCCTAAAAAGTGCTACTGTCCCATGAACAGCTTCTCCCTGAATGTCAGAGTGGAAAACCTCAGTGATGGATAACTTCACCCATACTCCAAACTTCTCAGTAGCCCTGAGCTATGTTCCCCCTTATCCTACTTTTGCAAGTCAGGGAGAAGACACCTTTGACAGACAGAAGGTAAATGGGTGTGGTGCCAGCCTCTGCCCAGTTTTATGTATCTCTGGCATTCAGAAACTGGGCAGCCAGGGACATTCACCTGCTGCATGGACGCAGCCCTTAAATCTTCTTGGTTTACAGAGGAAAGGACAGATCTCTTGGCTTCAACATAAGAGACAAAAATAAAGCCCTCCCCTTTTTAGTCAAATATTAACTCACTTCCCCTTTCCTTCTCCCAGGGTCAAGTAAACATTGAGGAATTGTGATGCTGGTGAATTCCCAGGGGCTTTCAAGTGGCTGCTGCGGGAGTCTCTAAATGAGTGCCACCTGCTGGTTTGCTGGAGTATGATCGATCTACTGCCCAAGTTTCTCCCCAGTATCAAGGGCAGAAGGGGGTCGAGAAGATTAAGGTAATGCTCACTTGCTGTGCAGCCCATACGGTGCTGGGCAAGATAATGTTTGTCATTGTCTTGTTTAATCCTCACAACTTTGTGTTGGAGGTGGTATAATCTCTCTGAATGAGGCTCCAAGGGATTAAGCACCAACTGGGACTGGGACCCTAATCCTCACCTGTCCCATACCAAAGCCAATACCCTTTCCATAACACACCCCAAGGAAACCACAAATCCACACAGATGTGGTTTACAGGATTCAGACATAAGAATTTAGTATCAGTGACATTGACTTTATCATGATTTTGAGTGGACTTTCTAGTTTAGTTGTTGGGGGCAGGGTTGTTTTATTGGTTTTTCTTAGTTTAGAGTTTAGGTTAGAGTTTTGATTTAGTATATCTTTAGTTTGGAAGAGGAAAATTTCATAAAGTCGAACAGTAACACACATTTTAGAGAGGTGGCTTTCTGTTTCCATAGTCAAGACTGATAGAATTTATAAGATCCACTTCTGTTACTATTAAGACTATGCCTCCCCTAATTCTTCAGTTTTCATATGGGAAGTGTATTTATACTTCAGTTCCCACAATTGTGTTGAGTTCATTTTTTCATCAAGAATAAAAAGAATGCACCACCTCCAGCATCATGTTGAGACTACTAAGTTCCATTAAATGTCCACATTTCCTACAAAATAACTGACCAAAATCAAATTGGGAGCTGTTTTTGATGTAATATCATTGAAGTTTATTACATTTAAACAGCAGAATACTCTCATGGAAATCCACAGAAACAGAACTGAAGGTAGCCTCAGAAGACCTTCCTCCAGATGTGTTGGTGGAGTCCAAGGTCACAGTGGTCGTTGAACTAACCCTGACATTCACTGGTCCAGGGGACTGGCCTGAGTTGCAAAGCAACACTTTTTTGTGTCACCTTTGACACAGAGTTGAAAGGTGCCATCATGGTTGCTCAAGGGCCTTCTTTGTCTCCACTGGCATCACACATACCAGCCCTGCAAGGTTCTCGGTATATATTTATGATTGTCCCTTCTCCCACTCTTGGGGGGAAGACTTCTCTTGTTATCATCAAGAGCAGAGCACCTTGGTTTTGTTTTTTGTTTGTTTGTTTGTTTGTTTGTTTGGAATGGAGATTCACTGTTGGTTGTGTGAAAAGCCCTTGTAGATGAACTTCTTTGGGGCTCCAAGTTTTCCAGGACTCCTACCCGAGTGATGAGAAGAGTCTCTGAGAGGACTTTTGGCATATAATGAAACGGAGGTTAGTGGGTCCTGTGAAATTCAGTCCTGATTTATTAATGATCCTGCAGTGCCTCATTTCAGATTAATTATGATATTTGAAACAAAGCACTCCAATTTCTCACTAAAGTATCACAAAGTGAGAGAGGGAATCCAAAGACAACAATCCAACCAACTCATCGAAGTCTGAAAAAAAAAGTGTTTGCGGGAATGAACAGAAAGAAAATGCCCTCCACTTCCCCTCATCCTCTAGGCAATGACCACTGCTTGTTTACGTTGAGGACGCACGGAGACAGGTGCATCTACCTGAACACCTGGTATGTCACCAGCTGGTCGGGAAGTCCTTGAGCAACTTTTGCCTCCACATGCAGAAGTGGCAGCGAGAGAGAGAGAGAGAGAGAAAGAGAGAGAGAGAAGAGGAATAACAGAAACAGGTGGGAGACGGGGGGAATGGAGAGGGGAATGGAGAGGTGTCTCCCACCTGAGTAGTTAGGAAGGAAGGAAAGAGGAGAGGAGAGGAAAGTAGTTAACAGAAGAGGATGGGAAATACTGGGGAGAGAGAGAGAGCTGAGAAAGACAAAGGGGAACGGAGAAACAAGAAGAGAGCCAAGGCCCATGACATCCATTCTTCCAGCCTTACTTGACCATCAGTCTCCTGAGGAGAGGGCAGGGCGGCGCCCTAGTTGCATAGTAATGAGGCCAGAGGCTTAAAGTCTCTGTGTGCAAGGCTGGGCTGTCTCTAGTTTCACAGTCTGGCTGGCCAGGCCTGGCCACTTGGGGGTCTCTGAGACAGGCATGTCACCTGGCACCCGCTGTTCCCTTACTCTGTCTGCATGCAGGATGGACAGTCTGTGGGAACGCAGTAGAAAACCCCCCGGGGAGTGGACGTGGCTTCCCACAACACTGTCAATGTCATGAGAACCTCCGCGTGAGTGTCGGGTGTCCAGCCCTTGGGAGGACCGCAAAGAGGGGGAAACACAATGGTGAGGTTGGCCAAAGGGAAGCCTCTGTGATTTGCCGTTTCTGTTTTCTCCCAGGCGGTGAGAACTCCTTTCCCCTTTTCAATTTGCTTTGTCCAGATTGGGACAGGTGCTGCTCCGTGCAGCTGTGCGCGGAAACAAGAGCTTTTCTTCTTCTTTTTGCTTCCCATGCCCTCCCCCAACAATTTAAAAGAAAGTTTGACCCCAGCCTTTGAGAAGTTTATAGAAACCCCAAGTTGACTGCGAATCAGAGAAAACAGGACATTAAAAAGGAGAGAGGTTAATTAGAAAGAGAAAAAGAGATTTTTGGAAGGGTCAGAAGACACTGGCTACTTGCATTTCTAGTACCAGCTTTAGCCACCTTGAAAATGAAGCAAAAATTGAAGGGGCACATTTTCCTTCATCTGTGTCTCCTGTGTGCACAAAATCTCCAGCCACTATCCCATCAGAATCATGAGGTTCCCAAACTGAAAGAGATCTGAGATCATTTATTCGAATCTTGTCATTTTCAAGATTTAACAAATGAAGCCAGTGAATTAAATCCCCTGTCCCAGACTGACCAGCTTCTCCGTGATGCTGCCGATGGCCTGGGATGCTCCTTGAGTTGCACCAACCCATGCAGCTGAATGGGTCCCTGTGCCAGGGACAATGGCATTGAATTTCTACAGAGACCACTTCCTGCATTTGATACAGGCAAAGGGAAGAAGGAGAGGCTGGCCTATTCACCATTTTTTTTTTTTTAACAGAAGAACATCATGAGAATCTGCCTGCACTTTTGTAGTTGAACAGTATTATTTTACCCAGCACTGTATCTGGTGCTGATGGAGGGACAAAGTGAAAACAGCAGGTATCCCATGCTCTGTAGACCCCTTGATAGCAAAGAAAATACTAGCACCACTTTCTGCAGGATCTGACCTTGGGGAAGGCGCCTAACATTTCCTCATCTGTAAAATGAGGCCACTGGAATTCCTGTGTGGGCTGGACTTCTTTAAATTAACATTAAACCAGGACACGGAACTGTAACTCTTATGTAAATACTAAACATTTAGTCTTGGTGTTGTTAATGTGTATCAGTGTTGATACACATTTACGTCCTGTGACCAATAAACGTTCATGGAATAGGGGAAATGAATGCATTTTCAAATTCCTAAGGCCAAGTCATTCCAAATCCTACTCTCTGGCTTTTAGAGACGTTGAATATAACTAGTGTTCTGCTTTCAGAGTATGCTCATGGGACAGTTTGACATCTGGCAAAAACTCATAAAATGTTAGAGGATGGAGGTCAATGCAGCCTCCACTGACTCCTTTTCCACTGGAAACCAAAGCTGAAGTCTTGAAAATGAATTATAATGTCCCACATGATCTGCAGTGCCTCCACACTGACCTCCTAGCCTGTGGTTCCTCCCGTGCACTCATGCACTCATGCTGGCTCCTTGGGCATGCCAAGCAGGATTCCACCACAGAGCCTTTGCACTTGCTGTTCCCTCTGCCAGAAATTCTGTTTCCCCATTTGCTCTTCTCCCTCACCTTCAAATGTCACTACATCAGTTATGCCTCCCAGAACATAATATTTAAGATGGTTCCACCTTATCCCTGCCCCTGGCACTTTATTTTCAGTTGTGGGTCTCATCTCCATCTGACAGACTATATATTTAACTTATTTATTTTTTCGATTGTCCCTCCTGCCCTCATCTCACTAGACGACAAAGAATTTTGTCCATTTTGTCACTGCCATTTCCTAAGTACCCAGATCAATGATTAGCACACAGTGGTCACTTATATATATTTGTATAATTAATGAAACAAGTAATTAAATACTACTTTTATGTCTCAATCATATCTTTAAGTGATCTGGTTGATAAATAAATAAATAAATAAGGCTATCATTTACTAAGCACTTCCTAGGTGTTTTTTCTAAGTACTTTCCATGTGTTCATTTATCCCTTAAGACTTATGAATTGAGAGCACTATGAATTAAGGTGTGTTATTTCCATCTTCTTGGCTGGTCCCTCTAAACATTAGTGGGCCTTAGGATCAGTCTCCGAGGTAGGAGGGAGCTGCCATCAGAGCCATGTTATGACTCTCGTGGGCTTCCTCCTCCATTGAAAAGTTGTTAAAGATGGGATGCCTGGGTGGCTCAGTCAGGTAGGCATCTGCCTTCGGCTCAGTTCATGATGCCGAAGGTCATGAGATGAGCTCATGGGTCCCGAGATGAAGTCCCATATCAGGCTCTCTGCTCAGTGGGGAGCCCATTTCTCCCTCTGCCTGCCACTCCCCTGCTTATGCTCTCTCTCTCTCTGACAAATGAATAAAATCTTTTTTTTAAAAAAAAAGTTCTTAAAGATGATATTTTATTACCATGTCAATGTAACTTTTTTCTTCAGATTTTAAAATTTCTTTTATTTAAATTGTATTTAAAATTTTAAATTAATATTAAATTTAAATTTAATTCAAATTTTAAATTTTAGTTCATAGATTTTCTTTAGATCCTAAAGGAGATTAAAACTTTTTGGTAGGCCCCTAAAAGTGTTGTGAGCTGTGGGCACTGTGCATAACAGAAAAGTTGGCCCGGGGTGTGACCCAAGCCTGTCGGAAAGGAAAATCAGCCTAATCACTTCCTATGAGTGAATGACCAGGAGTAGAAATTATGCATTTAGCTCTTAGTGCTGTCATTGATTTTCCAATAGTTTCAAGCAAGCGAGTTATTCTTTCTGGGTCTCAGTTCCCTGATATGTGAAAAAAAAAGGATATCTAACTCAGTCCTCACTTAAAACCTGCTTCTAGGATCCTAAATATTAAAAATTCATTCAACTACAGTTTGTTCTGTACCAGGTACCGTGTGAAAGATGAGGAAATCTGAGATAAACCCCATACAGCCCCTAACCTCGGTGTGCTACTAAATTCCCACAAAAGAACACTCATTAAACATGCAAAAAAATAGGAGATTCCTGAAAAGGTCCTTGCTTTTTGTCTTTTTTTATATTATTCTTTCAAATATATCTATCCAGGGGATGGCTTATAAGCACAAAGGTTTAGTTACAAACATAAGTTCTGAAGAAATCCTGCATTTCCAGTGGGAGATTTCTATCAACAATTCAAGCGAGACGTCCTGTAATGTATGTGTGTCTCAATTGCTCCTGAATATATCCCCATGTCAGTGCATGCCACTTTGAACTTTTCTTGGACTCCACTTCAAGAACTAAGTTGGCAATGGGGGGTGGTGGGCATATATAACATGGCATGATTACAGGGAAGACCCCTCCCCAAGAAACATCTCCTGCTAACCTTCTACCCATGCTTGATGACCTCCTGCTGACTGTTCCTTCCTTCAGGTTAAATGTTGCCTTTCTCCTAAAGATCTCTTTAAATTTTCAAAAACTCCCTTTTCTTATGAAGTCAAATGGTTTTCCACTGGGTCAATGCAGGCACTAGGAATCAGGTAAAGAGAACAAGACTGAAAGAGGAGAAAGTACATGGGAGGAATCCTCAAGACAACCTCCTACCCCACTCAACTACCATTACAAGTTTCCCTAATCTTGAGAGAAATTCCTTGCCAGTCAGTCCATAAATATTTATCTAGTAACTCCTGTGCTGAAAGCCTGGGCTGTGAGGGAAGTGTCTGTGTCAATTTCGATTAAAACTCTGCTGCCAGTATCACCAATAACAAACTAATTCAAGTGTCATCCGTAATACGTTGTTCTGTTTTTAGAAATGTACAATGGACGCACTTCCTTCCCCGTTTCGATTCTGATTTGGTTCTGGCAACCATGGCCTCAGAAGCAGTTGGAGTAACACCACTCATTTTCCTAAATATGCAAGATCTTGAACCGTATTCATGGTGAACTCTTTCATTATCCTCATTTTCTATTCAATTATGTTTCCTTTGATAACTGATCCCTTTTAAACTAATAACTTGAATACATCAATCACTCATTTTAAAGTTATTCCTTTGTCTGCCCACTAGTCCCTCCTTCCTGGACTCCTAGAGATACAATAGGATGTTGTTGATTCACTTCTGATAGTTTCATTACACATTTCTTTCACTGGGATTAGATGTTGAAACTTTTACCCCCCCCCCAAAAAAATAGTATTTCTCATCAAAAGAGTTGTATAACCTTACCACTACAAGAATATACATTGAGCTCTTTCTCCTTAATATAATGATTCTTCATATTTCTCTATGCTCTTCTCGATTTTCACACCTGTGCATACTTCTTACTTCTGTAAACCCAGCTTCCCAGGTCATACAGGACTGGGCAGATAATTCAGAGGGTGTGACTTACTCTTATAATCATATCCCTGATTTTGAGCTTCTTCCCATTCCAGTCCCTCCCCAGCAGAATCACTAGATACTCCAGCCCTTCTCCCTAACTCCGTTTGGTCTCTGAGAAAGGTCCAGGAGTGAAGTTGACCTGTGCATGGGCTACCATAGGGCTGGTGACACCAATATTTTTTCTCTTGGTCTCATATAATGAGACTTCCCTTCTATTGGGGGGCTCACTGACTGGTGACTAAGACCAACATCTAAAGAGGTAAGTACAGTCAATAAGGGAAGGTCTAAGACCACATACTAGAACAAAGCAATGACATAAGCAGGGGTTGGGGGAAGGAGATAATGGCTTGGGGATGAGGGAAGGCTGAATAGAGGCACTAGGTCATTGAATAGACCCTAATCCTAATCAGGATACACTGAGAAAGACCACTTTCAATAGTTAGGGTCAATAGGTCAATAGTTGCCAATCCTCTTTGAACATTAAAATTACCTGGAGAGTTTAAAAAACAAAAACAAGAACAAAAACAAAAAACCCACTGGCGGCAGGATCTCTAGGGTTTCTGATTTAATTGGCTTGGGTTGGGGCCCAGACAAGGACATTTAAAAATGTTCCCCACAGTTACATTAGTGTGTTCACTTCTTGAAAATTCATTGAGATTTGTAAGATTTGTACACTTTTCATATCCATTTTATGTGTCAATAAAAATGTTTAAGAAAATGAAAAAAAAAAAGTTCCCTAGGGAAGGGTAAAATGAAGCTTGTGGTGCTGGATTAGAGTTGAAGATATTAGTGTGAATTTGTGTTTATTTTCCTATATTTAGATAGAAACACACAGAAATATAGGTACGTGTGTATTCTTAGGTTATTATGCATCCATTTTCTAGATCTGTCCATTGAGAGGGCCTAGAAGCCAGGACACCCCAGTAATAATGAACACACCTAACAAAGAACCTTAGGTTCTAAACGCCATTCTCCAATAAAAGGAAACAGGCTCCCCAGAGAAATGATGAATTCTAAATCCTGAAGTGGGGAAAATACAAGATAAACCCGGAGCATATTTGTAGCACCAGAATAAGAAAGTGTTGTATAAAAAAAAAAAAAAAAAAAAAAAGTGGGTGTGGAGAGTGAGGGGAGTATGTCCAAAGAACAAAGGGACCAGCCTGAAGGCGCCCCCAGAGGCCACAGCTGGAATAATTTGAGCAACAAAATAAAGATAGTACTAGTTTATGCCCCAATATATGGATAAATACGAGTGAATAATTAAATAAGGAGGGAGAAAGGGAAAATCTTCCTTGCATAAAAAAGTCCAGTTAATAAATACAAAAGAAATGAGAAATACAGAAAATCACTTGGAGAACACCAGAGTAACAATTGCTAGGGGTAAGACCCACAGATAGATGTTGAAATCAGTGGGGAAAACTTTGAGGATTTGCATATCCTCAAAGTAATCCCTCAAAATATTTCTTATTGTGGTGGTTTTAATTTATGTTCACATTTTTCATGTATTTTTCCCTCTATGGACTGAGGCTTAATTCCCTTCCTGTGAATGGAGGCTGGACTTAGTGACTCTTTGACTAATATGTACAGAGAGAGAAAAACAGTGACTATACAGTGGAGGAAGCTGGCGGCATCACCTTGACTGGGCGATCAAGGTTAACATCACCAGAAATAAGTCATATTGCTATCACATGTCCCCTGATATGAAGCAACAAGAAGGACACACAACCTCTGTGTTAGTCTTCCCTAAGTCCACAACCCCAGTTGAATGATGAGAAAATATCAAACAAGCCAGAGGAACTTTCTACAAAATACCTGGCTAGTGCTCTTTCCAAGTGTCAGGCTCCAAAAAAAGCAAAGACAGAAGTTTTTGCAGATTGGAGGAGACCAGGGAGACGTGTTGCATAAATACGATGTGATTTCCTAGTTTGAATCTTTGAACAGACAAAGGCCATTAGTAGAAAACGGGCAAAATCCAAATGAAGTCTGCATTGAGTTACTAATGAGTCTATGTTGACTTTTTAGTTTTGATAAATGTACTGTAGTAACATAAGATGTTAACACTGGGGGAGCTAGTGAAGGGCATATAAGAACTTCATGTCCTATCTCCATAACTCTTCCATAAATCTAAGATCAATTAAAAATTTGAAATATAAATAAGTAAATTTTTTTTCAGTGTTCTCCATGTGATGTTCATGAGTGGTCAGGGTGGACAAGCCCTTACTCTAGACAAAGGCAGAAACTTCAGCTGAATCACAAAGTGATAAAATATGAACCAAGGGAGGGAAATGCAATAAGGGATGGTGGAGAATGAGGAGAGGGAGGAAGTTGGGTCAGATTATAGTCTCTTTACCATGCCCGATAAGAGATCAGTCCTTTACATTGTAGGCCTTGGGAAGCCATTATTTTTTTTCCAAAGATTTCATTTATTTATTGGAGGGAGAGAGAGAGCATGAAGGGAGGAGTGGCAGGCAGAGGGAGAAGCAGGCTCCCCACTAAGCAAGGATCCCGATGTGGGGCTCCATCCCAGGACCCTGAGCTCATGACCCAAGCTGAAGGCAGACACTTAACTGACTGAGCCACTCAGGCACGCCATCATATTTTGTAAGCAGAGTGAACTTAGAAGTTGTATTTGAGGTTAGTTTTAGATAATCCAACTGTCACTTAAGTGCTTTATAACAATAGCAATTACTGAAAAATATCTTACAAATTTATTATTGGAAGGAAGTGGAATTTTGTGTGGATGCCATACAAAAGAAATTGTTTTAATGTCCCTGTGCTTTCCTTTGTGCATTTCTGCCTTATGCCCCACACTCCCTAGTTAGGCATCCTAGGCAGGAGCTGGGAAGAGCTGGGATTGAATAGCAGAAATGCAATGGGAAAGTAAGAGTTAAAGGTAAGCTTCCAACATGCAATGTGGAATTTTGCAGGAAGTAATTTGCAAATTAGGCTGAGTCAAGCCTGATGGAGTTCCTTGCAACTGAATTCCAGACCAGAAAGAAAGAAAAAAGGCAAGTTCAGCCCTCCAGCCTCAGGAGTGACCCTTCAGTGGTTTTTAATTTCTCCAGAAATACATCTTTATTAGAGGTGACACCTTCCTCAGAATCTTCAGGACAATGTCCCTATGGGAAGGGACAGGCAGGATTCTCTGGTCAGTGACCCTGAGCTCAGGTTGCCCAGAGTGGGCTCACTGGGACCAGGCAATTCAGCTTCTGGAAGTAACAAGGGCTCCCTTTCCTCTAGCAGCTTGAAACCTGTTTCTTCAAGGTTGCTGAAAGCTTATGGTTGGTGATGTCAGACAACTCCCAGCCGAGTTGGGTGTCACCCAGAGGGCTTTGTGCCTGTGTTCCGAGAGCTTATTACCTATATGCAAGGTGTCCTCATCTTTGTACTGTAAGAAAAAAGACACCCATGAGGACAGAGGATCTCCCCTAAAAACAAACTCACAGCTGTGTTTGTCTGGCTCTGTCTAGTTGATAAAAAATATCCCTCAAAAGGGGACCTCAGTAGCTCAGTCAGTTGCATGTCAACTTTTGATTTTGGCTCAGGGACACAAGATGGAGCCCTGCATGGAGCCCTTGTTCAGTGGGAATTCTGTTTGAGATTCTCTCCCTCACACTCTGCCTGTCCCCCTTCATGTGCATGCTTGCTCTCTTTCTCTCCTTCTCAAACAAATAAATCTTTAAAATATATGTATCCATCAGTGGAAAAGGGGGAGTGGCAAGATGGCAGAGGAGTAGGAGACCTGGGTATTGTTGGGTCCCAGGAGTTCAGCTAGATAGTTATCAAACCATTCTGAACACCTAGAAACTCAACAGGAGATTGAAGAGAAGAAGAGCAGCAATTCTAGAAACAGAAAAGCGACCCCACTCTGGAAGGCAGGATGTGTGGAGAAATGAATCCGAGCCAACATATGGGAAGACAGACCACGGCAGGAGGGGCTGGCTCCCAACACATTGTGGAGCAGCGGCACACAAAATCAGAACTTTTAGAAGTTGGCTCCACTGAGGGACATCACTCCAGAGGCTAAGGAGGGGCTGGAGCCCTCTAGAGACAGTGTGGTCTCAGGACCTGTGGGGTCACAAAAAGACTGGGAGTGTCTGAGTGTGGCAGAGCCCCCACATATCAGAGTGGGGAAGCTGGCTACAGAGGCGAGCCGAGAAGTGGGCGCTCAGCTCAGAATAACCTTAAACCATGATCCGAGGTACAGTCAGACCACAGTTCTTTGAATAGGGACCCCACAAGTGGCAGATCTGGGGAGACTCAACTTCCTCCTTCAGGAGGAGAGGTGCGGGAATGCACTGCAGGAATCTGCTGGGTTTGGACACTCCACACAGGGCCATGCACCAGAGATAGAAATGCACACTCACAGGCGGGGTGAGCACAGAGCGTGACCAGAGACCAGGGAGATGGAAGGGACTGACTGCTTTTCTCTGAGGGCGCACTGAGGAGTGGGGGCCTGAGCTCTCCGCTCCAACTGGCTGGAAATTGGGAGGTTGCCATCTTTGTTTCCCGTCCTCCAGAGCTCTACAGAAAACGTTCAGGGAACAAAACCTCCCGAGAGTGAACCCGAGCAGATTACTTAGCCTGGCCCCTAGCAAGGGTGGTGCAGTTCCGGCCCCAGCAAAGATATTTGAGAATCATGGCAACAGACCCCTCCCCCAGAAGATCAGCAAGAACATCAAGCCAAGACCAAGTTCACTGATCAGTGAGAACTGCAGCACTTCAGAGCTAGGGGAAGGCAACACACAGAAATCATGGCTTTTTCCCCATGATTCTTTAGTCTTTCAAAGTTAAATTTTTTTAATTTTATTTTTTCTTATTCAATTTTTAAATTTTTTTCCTCTTTCCTATTTTAACCTTGTTAAACTACCTTATCAATACCTTTTTAAAAATCTTTTTAAATTTTCATTGTTATACTCATATTCTATCCCTTCATTGCATATAACATTATTTTTTGTATATGTATAGGTTTCTCTATTTAAGATTTTGGGATACAGTGTCTTCTAACGGATCAAAATACACCCTAAATCTAGTGCATGCTTTGTTCTAGTCTCCAACCTGATCACATTCTTCCCCCACCTTTTTTGTTTGTTTGTTTCCTTTTTTCAACCAACTTCTTATCAATTCCTTTTTTAGAATCCTTTTAAATTTGCATCTTTACAGTCATATTCCATCCCTTCATTGTGTTTACCCTTATTTTTTGTATATATATGAGGTTTTTTTGTGTATATATATGAGTTTTTTTTTTTTCATTAAAATTTTGTGAGGCAGTTTCTTCTAACAGTCCAAAGTACTCCCAAAATCAATTGTGTGGCTCTGTTCTATTCATCAGCCATATATATAAAATTTTTTTCCTCCTTTCTTCACCCCCCAGGCCCAATTTCAGGTCTCTTCCAACTCGGTTAGTGTGTATTTTTCTGAGGTCATTGCTATCCTTTTAGTATTTTGTTCTCTCATTCATCTAGTGTTATCTAATAAAATGATAAGGCAAAAAAACGCACTTCAAAAAAAAACAAGAGGGAGTAACGATAGCTAGGGACCTAATCAATACAGACATTAGTAAGATGTCAGAACTAGAGTTCAGAATGACAGTCATAAAAATGATAGCTGAGCTTGAAAAAAGCATAGAAGATATGAGTGAATCATTTTCTGGAAAAATAAAGGAATGAAAATCTAACCAAGTTGAAATTTTAAAAGCTATTAATGAGGACCAATCAAAAATGGAGGCTCTTACTGCTAGGATAAATGAGGCAGAAGACAGAATTAGTGATATAGAAGACCAAACGATGAAGAATAAAAGAAGCTGAGAAAAAGAGAGATAAACTACTGTACCACGAGGGGAGAATACAAGAGATAAGTGGTACCATAAGATGAAACAATATTTGAATAATTGGGATCCCAGAAGACGTAGAAAGAGAAAGAGGGGTAGAAGGTATATTGGACTTATCAAAAAGAGAAGAAAAAGGACCTAAATTAATAAAATCATGAATGAAAAAGGAGAGATCACAACCAACACCAAAGAAATACAAACACTTATAAGAACATTTACAAGCAACTACATGCCAGCACATTTGACAACCTGGAAGAAATGGATGCATTCCTAGAGACATATAAACTACCAAAACTGAACCAGGAATAAATAGAAAACCTGAATAGGCCCATAACCGGTAAGGAGATTGAAGCAGTCATCAAAAATCTTCCAACAAACAAGAGCCCAGGGCCAGATGGCTTCCCAGGGGAATGCTACCAAACATTTAAAGTAGAATTAATACCTATTCTCTTGAAAATGTTTCAAAAAAAAAAAAAAGAAAGAAATGGAAGGAAAACTTCCAATCTTATTTTATGAGGCCAGCATTACCTTGATCCCAAAACCAGACAAAGACCCCATCAAAAAGAATTACAATAAAATATCCCTGATGAACATGGATACAAACATTCTCACCACAATACTAGCCAAGAGGATCCAACAGTACATTAAAAGAATTATTCACTACGACCAAGTGGGATTTATTGCTGGGCTGCAAGGTTGGTTCAACATCTGCAAATCAATGTGATACAATACATTAATAAAAGAAAAAACAAGAACCATATGATACTCTCATAGATGCTGAGAAAGCATTTGACAAAGTACAACATCCTTTCTTGATCAAAACTCTTCACAGTGTATGCATAGAGGGTACATACCTCAATGTCATCAAATCCATCTATGAAAAACCCACAGTGAATATCATTCTCAATGGGGAAAAACTGAGAGCTTTTCTGCTAATGTCAGGAACACGGCAGGGATGTCCATTACCACCCCTGCTATTCAGCATAGTACTAGAAGTCCTAGCCTCAGCCATCAGACAACAAAAAGAAATAAAAGCCATTCGAATCAGCAAAGAAGTCACTCACTCACTCTTTGCAAATGATATGACACTTTATGTGGAAAACCTAAAAGACTCCACTCCAAAACTGCTAGAACTCATACATGAATTCAGTAAGGTGTGAGGATAGAAAAATCAATCCACAGAAATCAGTTGCATTTCTATACACCAACAACAAGGCTGAAGAAAGAGAAATGAAGGAGTTGATCCCATTTACAATTGCATTCAAAACAATAAGATACCTAGGAATAAATCTAACCAAAGAAGCAAAGAGTCTGTACTCAGAAAACTATACTCATGAAAGCAATTGAGGAAGGCACAAAGGAATGGAAAAATGTTCCATGCTCATGGATTAGATGAACAAATATTGTGAAAATGTCTATGCTACCTAGACCAATCTACAGGTTTAATGCAATCTCTATCAAAATACCATCAACTTTTTCAAAGAAATGGAACAAATAGTCCTAAAATTTATATGGAATCAGAAAAGACCCCAAATAGCCAGAGGAATGTTGAAAAGGAAAACCAAAGCTGGTGGCTTCACAATTCCAGACTCCAAGCTCTACAACAAAGCTGTAATCATCAAGACAGTATGGTACTGGCACAAAAACAGACACAAAGATCAATGGAATAAAATAGAGAGCCCAGAAATGGATGCTCAACTCCATAGTCAACTAATCTTCAACAAAGCAGGAAAGAATGTCCAGTGGAAAAAAGACAATCTATTCAACAAATGGTGTTGGGAAAATTGGACAGTCACATGCAGAAGAATGAAGTGGGACCATTTCCTTACACCACACACAAAAATAGACTCTACATGGATGAAGGACCTCAGTGTGAGGGATCCATCAAAATCCTAGAGGAGAACACTGGCAGCAACCTCTTTGACCTCAGCCACAGCAACTTCTTTCTAGAAACATCACCAAAGGCAAGGAAAGCAATGGCAAAAATGAACTACTGGGACTTCATCTAGATCAAAAGCTTTTGCACAGCAAAGGAAACATTGAACAAAACCAAAAGACAACCAACAGAATAGGAGATGATATTTGCAAATGACATATCAGATAAATAGCTAGTATTCAAAATTGATAAAGAACTATCAAACTCAACACCCAAAGAACAAATAATCCAATCAAGAAATGGGCAGAGGACATGAATAGATATTTCTGCAAAGAAGACATCCAAATGGCCAACAGATACACAAAAAATGCTCAACATCACTCGGCATCAGGGAAATACAAATTGAAACCACAGTGAGATACCACCTCACACCAGTCAGAATGGCTAAAATTAATCAGTCAGGAAACAGCAGATGTTGGCAAGGGTGTGGAGAAAGCGGAACCCTCCTACACTGTTGGTGGAAATACTAGCTGGTGCCTCCACTCTGGAAAACAGTATGGAGGTTCCTCAAAAAGTTGAAAATGGAGCTACCCTATGATCCAGCGATTGCACTACTGGATATTTACCCTAAAGATACAAATGTAGTGAACCGAAATGGCACATGCACCCAAATGCTATAAACATAGCATTGCTGCTATGCATAGCCAAACTGTGGAAAGAATCTAGATGTTCATCAACAGATGAATGGATAAAGAAGATGTGATATATATATATATATATATATATATATATATATATATATATATATATAATGAAATATTGCGCAGCCATCAAAAACCCCAAAATCTTGGAACTAGAAGGTATTTTGCTGAGTGAAATAAAATAAGTCAATCACAGAAAGACAATTATCATATGATCTCTCTCCTTATGAGGAATTTGAGAAGCAGGGTGGAGGGTTGTTGGGGGAAGGGAGGGAAAAATGAAACAAGATGGGACTGGGAAGGGAGACAAACCGTAAGAGACTCTTAATCTCAGGAAACAAACTGAGAGTTGCTGGGGATGGGGGGAGGGATAAGGTGGGTGGGTGATGGACATTGGGAAGGGTATGTGTGCTATGGTGAGTATTGTGAAATGTGTAAACCCAATGATTCACAGACCTGTACCTTGGGGCAACTAATACATTATATATTAATAAAAAAAAAAAGAAAGGAGAAAGAAAGAAAGAAACTAACTAACTAACTAAATATATAATATATCCTTCAATGGAAAAATAGTTAACTACATTATGGGACAAATACATAATAGAATACTGTGCAATCATTACAAAAGATGATTGGGTTGTATAATTTTGACTTGGAAAGATGTCTATAAATATCTTGAATGATAAAAAAAATAAATTCAGGGGTGCCTGGGTGGCTTAGTGAGTGAAAGCTTCTGCCTTCAGCTCAGATCATGATCTCGGGGTCCTGGGATTGAGCCCCACGTCGGGCTCTCTGCTCAGTGGGGACCCTGCTTCCCCCTCTCTTCCGCCTGCCTCTCTGCCTACTTGTGATCTCTGTCAAATAAATAAATAAAATCTTTTTAAAAATTAATAAATTTTAATTTTTAAAAAATTATTTTAATTTTTTATTTTATCTTTATAATCAGAAAAAATAAACTGTTTTCATTTTGCAATAAAGTATTTGTCACACCTCAAAAAGCTCATTGTTCTCTATGAATATTCCTCATGTTGCTAATTATAGCTTCAACTACTACATTTTGGAAAATTATAAATCAATAATTATGTTAAAAAATAAATAGCTAAATGATAGTATTTTTCTGGCTATACTATAATTTAGGTAAGATCTCTACATGAAGGGGCATGGGAGCTTTTCAACCCCCCATTTCAAACTTTTGTTAAATTAATGAATAAATACATTTTATAAATACATTGAATATATAAATTCATATATAAATAAATATGTATAAATACATATATAAATAAATACATTGATATATAAATCCTTATTCTCTGACTAGTTCATTAGTATACAGAGGAAAATTTACTGAAGCAAAGTAAAATTTGAAAAATACCCCAAACTGCTCTATCCAATGATTAGAGAGTCTTTATCAAGTTAGGTTTGTCTTGTCTTTTTAACAACTCTTTGCCATTTAATAATTAAAAAGAAACAATCTTGTTTTCATTAGGTTTGGTTAGTTCCTACGGAGACTGGGCATATTAGTATATTACTTGCTATTTTCATAAAATGTTAAATATATGAATTACCTTTTCATGTCCTTTGTTCATTTTAATTTAATTTAGGGGGAGGGGTTCTTCATGAGAACAATGAGCTCACCTCTAAAATAATTTTGTAAATATTCACTCAATTTTATATTTTTATTTTGTTTGTTGTCAGATATGCATAGAGAGTAATATGTATTTTATGTGGTCAAATCTATTACAAATTTTACTTTTTAAATATTTTTCCATTGATTTTTTTGTAGCTGAAAAGTCCTTCCCCATTCCAAACTCAGTTGATCTGTTACTGAATTCTTTACTTTATAACTTAATCATTTACATCTAATTCTTCAGTTCATCTGGAATTTATTTTGAGGTATGACATGAGGATCTAAGTTATTCCTTTTCCCAAATGGCTAACCAACTATTGAGATACTAAATATGACATCCACTAAGATCTGCTACTTAATTGTTGAACAAGTTAGAAGTTTCGTTCTTCCAGAATAATTTGAGGCAGTTTGTAGTTCATTGCTTGCTAAAAGTAGTACACAGGAATTAAAATCTCCAGTGACTACCACTTCACTCACCTTCCCTGGTTTCTCGCCTGTTTTCCAACCCCCTACTCCCCTCCCCACCAACTGCAGTGAACCACAGCTCCCACTCCTCCTCTTCCAGGTGCATTGCTGAAATTGCAGTCCTGCCGTGCAAGTAGAGAGAGGGGGGGGTTGGTCTGGTGTAAGAGGGTCTTCTTCACTGCCTCGCAGAGCTGTCTCGGTGCTGAGGAGGTCATTGCCAGCTCTCACCCGTGAAGTCCCCATTATCTCTGGAGCCGTGGGATGCCTGAAAACTTCCTTAAGCATCCTGATCAGGAGCCTCTTAAACACTTAGTTAAGGAAACTTCTCTGGAGCGAGTCAGAGAACTGACCGATGGGTTTAATCCCCGGAGGCAGTTATAATTTACAACTGACTTCACAAATCGTTTTAGAAAGTGTGCATACTGAGAGAGAGGTGGCGATAAATCGGGGATCTTGCTGGCTCGCAGCCTTCTTAACCCAAGGTCTAGTAATTATTTCCCTACTTAAATTATTCATTTCACTGGAATCAACCCCTTAAGGAAGACTTCAGACTTAGCAACCCATGGATGATGGCATAAATTTGTAATGTATATAAAATATGTAAAGCATCTTACAGCGCTTTTGCCTCACTATCTGTAAGCTTGGATTTTTTTTTTTAATCTGGCATTTTTACTTAAAAGATAAATCCATTATAATCCCTGCAGCAATTGTAATGGATTACAGCAAAGAGGAAAATAGAGAAGTTTCAAATCAAAATGATATGTTTCATTTCCAACAACCTTCTCTTACCCAAAAACTCTTCACCATAAACTCTCCCTAAACTTTTTGTGAGGAAAAAAAAAATGTGTGCTCTGTTTTAATGCAGTTCTAATTCTTTCTGTGTCTTCAGTAATTGTACCTCGTTCCAAAACACGTCGCCAAAAATAACCTGTGAGCAACAGCCGCAGCTTTGTCTCAGCAGGATCTCCATACTTTATGGCTACTTTTATTCTGAGAGTAGTACATCTTCCTTCGCGAATTAATCTTTCAGTGGAATTCCTTCTGCACTATTTAGCAAAACAGCCCCACTGGGGGCTAACCCACCCTCTCTATAAGTCATTAGAGATAAGTATGTTTAATCCATTTCTGAATATTTTACTCTAATACTCTCTTCAGTCACAAATAAACAGCTGAATCAACCTGCCTTTGGGGTTGTTGGGTCCAGATTTAAACCTACACATACAACTGTGTGCCACCTGAGCACCCCCCCACCCCCCCATGCCCCACCCCACCCCCACGTCTGTATGGTGACTCAAATTTACCTTTTAAAGGGGTAGGAAACAAAACAGCCAGCAGGCTCCTGGCATTTCAGACCAATGGTGTATTTCCTTCTTCCTCCCACCAAATGTTAAGAAACTTAACCTGAGTTAGAAAAGTTGCTTTAGTTCCTCCCTCAGGCAATGTTCTATCCTCCATAGCTCCTCATTAGGGCTCAACTTGATTTTTTTTTTCGCCACCCCCCCCCCGCCCCCGCTCTGGCTCAAGTTGCCTGCCTGTGACTCCATCCACCCCCATTTAGCACCTGTATCCCTGCCTCTGTTCCGGAGTCTGACTGTTCATCCACACATAATAATCTGGCTCCTCCAAGGTCAATCAAAACCCTGGTAAAGAGGCCAGAAATGATGCTAATGGCCTTGCTGCCAAGACCACAAGACATGCTGAAGCTAGATTAGGATTTATTGTAAAAAAAATAGGTATGTTTCTTCTCCATTACTTAGAAAAGAAAGAAAATTTAAAGTGTTTCTCAAAAGAAAAAAAAAAAGTATACCCCAGGGTTGGCATTAAAAGAATCCATAAGACCCTGTAGGACAAGACTTGCATCATTTTCATTTTCTTGACCTGGGGGAGCTTTGCATGGATCCTGTTATTCTGGTCAGGGATAACCAGTGCCTCTCTGTTTTTCAAACTGCATTTGGGATCATGGACATACATATTCCTGTGTAGGGCTAGGAGCAGTCCCGCTTAAAGTGTGGTCCACAAACTTGTGCTTGTCCGCATTGACAGAAGTAAAGAAATTGAGACATGATCCACACTGTTGTCAAGGATATGGAACTCGCTCTCCTACCTTGCTGGTGGGAATGCAAAAATCACACATTTTGAAGACAGTATGGCAGTTTCTTATAAAGTTAAGAAAATCTGTACACGGGGCACCTGGGTGGCTCAATGGGTTAAAGCCTCTGCCTTCAGCTCAGGTCATGAACTCGGGGTCCTGGGATCGAGCCCCGTATTGTGCTCTCTGCTCAGCGGGGAGCCTGCTTCCCCGCCCCCGCCCCCCCTCCCCCGTCTGTCTCTCTCTGCCTGCCTCTCTGCCTACTTGTGATCTCTGTCTGTCAAATAAATAAATAAAAATCTTGAAAAAAGAAAGAAAGAAAATCTGTATACTCACCATTCAACCCAGCATTCTTACTGTGAAGCAGTTACCCAAGAGAAATAATGACATGTGTCCACACAAAGATTTGTGTGTAACAGCATTATTTACAGTAGCCAGAAACTGAAAACAGCCCAAATCTCTATCTGCTAGTAAGTGAATAAACAAACAGTGGTATAAATGCAAGGGGCTACTTAGCCAGAGGGAGCCATTTTGTTGTTTATGCAGTAAACTTAGATTGACCCTGCCCCTCCCGAGGACTTAAAAGCAAGTCAGGGATACCAGTCCCAGGTAGCAAAGCCCAGATACAAGGGCAGGTCAGGCCAGGTGGAGACATCCTATCAGTGGAGGGCGCATACTGTCTCCCTAGCTACCAAGGAGAGTGGGCCCCGTCTTTTGGGCGCCAATTCTGACCAAGGTGATAGGCTAGTTCAAATATCTACTAGGGTAAATGGAAATTCAATTGGCCTCCCGTGTGTGACCTAGCATGACTGTGCAGCTTTCTCTGTGTGTTACAATCTCATTGCCCACCTGTGTGTGGCCAGGCTCAACCGCGTGGCCTTTGCTCTATAAAAGTTAGTCTGTGAGGCTGGGGGTGGTCGCCTCATTTTAAGAGACAACCCTGATGGGGCACCTGGGTGGCTCAGTGGGTTAAAGCCTCTGCCTTCAGCTCAGGTCATGATCTCAGAGTCCTGGGATCAAGTCCCGCATCGGGCTCTGCTCAGCAGGGAGTCTGCTTCTCTCTCTCTCTCGCTCTCTCTCTCTGCCTACTTGGGATCTCTGTCTGTCAAATAAATAAATAAAACCTTTAAAAAAAGAGAGAGAGAGAGACGGCCCTGACCAGTTGGTTTGATTCTCCATGCTTGGTGCGAAATAAAGCTTTGCTTGACCTTCACTTTGTATCAGTCTCGCTCCTTTGATCATGGACCCATTATTGGGGGACCTATCAATAAACATATTGTAGAATATTATACACCAAAGAAAAGGAATGGACTGATATATACAACCACATAGATGACTATCACAAATACTATTTTAGGTGAAACAAGCCAAACATGAAAGACTTTCCAATTCCATTTAGGTGAAATTCTACTAAAGGTAAAACTATGGGGAGAGAAAGCAAGTTCATGGTTGTCTGGAACTGGGGATCAGGGTGGAGGGAACACTGCAGAGGGACAAGAGGGAACGTTTCAGAATGATGGAACTGTTCTGGTTTGGGTGGAATTTGAATGACTGTATACAGTGATAGAAACTTATCAAATAGTATTCGTAAAGTGAGTAAATGTTATTATATGTACATTAAACCTCAGTAAAATGAGAGAAAGGGGAAGGAAAGAAAAAAGGAAGGAGATAGAAAAAGGAAAGAAAAGAAAAGGAAAGGAAAGGAAAAGAAAGAAAAAGGGAGGGAGGGAGGGAGGAATGAAAGAAGGAAGGATGGAGGAAGGAAGGGGGAAGGAGGAAGGGAGGGAAATAAGGAAAGAGGGAGGAGGAAAGGAAGTGGGGAAGGAAGGAGGGAGGGGGAGGGAAGGAAGGAAGGAAAGAAGGAAGGGAGAAAGAGAAGGTCAACAATAAAAGACCTTTGTTCTGAAAGTAAATGAAATAGTTTAAGGGGAAGAAATAAATTTTCATTTACCCCGCCGTACCCCAAAAGAGAAGTCTGAGTCACAACCAATGAGTCTGAAGTAGAGGTATTTTTATTTTATACTATTCACACTGCGTTCCGAGATTCCTTTGTAAGTGGGATGCGGGGGGACAAGACCAGCACCCGCTGCCAGTCTGGCTCCGTCAAGTCAGCCGCTGAGTCAGGAAGCATCCTTAGACCTGAGGTAAATCTGAGTCTTTGCTATACACACCTTCAGATGAAGACTTCAGAGTGTGGCCCACTGTCTCTAAAGACAAAATGTCATTCTTACTCTAACATTAATTTTGTGTTCCTTTTCACTAGCACCTCAGAGAATAGCATCAACAGCTCAATGTTTACTTCAATGAATCAAGGCTGTTTCCATAGCAACACCTCTAATTCTCTGGAACTGCCATTTTATGTCAATTTACTATTAATGGAAGATGAAACAAAAGAAAGCACACAGAAGAGAGAAAGCTTAGTGCCAAAGACTGACAGAACAAGGTGCAAGAGAAGTAAATGAGTGATTGGCAAGACATTTAATACTTAGTGGGCTCTGATGTTATTCAACAGATAACTACTCCACATTAAGGTTTATGTAATGCTTTCATAAGACCATAGAGTCTGAGCTAAAATGGCCTTAAAAGCTGTCTGCAAACCTTCATTTTAGAATCCAGAACACTTAGTCCCAAAAGGCATAAGGGATTTAATGAAGGTCATTTGGCTGGTAAGGGGCAGAGCCAAGAGCTGAACACAGGACATAAAACTGATGTCTGAGGCTCTTTCAGGCATGACATGATAATGTGTCTTTTACCTGTTAGTCCACGAGCTTAGGCTTAGCTAAATACTTTTTTGGGGATTCCATTGTACTGAATACCCAGAGTTTCACGACCTGGCCTACTAGCTAGGAAGGTGAGGCCGTCAACGTGGTTACCAGGACCATTGCTTGTAACTGAGAAGTAAACTCAAATGTCATGTAGCAAGCACGTTTCAGCAAGAACCCAACTGCAAGAAGTAGAGACCACCCTAAGGATTTTACGCAGAACGTGATTTAATACAAGGAATCAGGTGCTTCGGAAATTGGTGGAAGGACTGGAAGACTGTGCTGTAGGCTAGTTCTCCAAGAATGACGCCCAGAACCATGTGGAACTGACCATCCAGGAAAGCTTTCATGTCTGTCCCAACCAGGAAGGTGGAAAATCAAGAGGCTGCTGCTGGAAATTTGGGGTCCAAGAAACTGTCATTGTGGCTGAGATCCAGAATCAAGTAGCTCGTATCCAGAAGTCACTGGTACTCTCACCATCCACAAATCTGGAGATTGGACTGGACCACTTCCGGAAGGAAGAAAACACTACATTCTAGAACCACATAGGACATCACCAACAGCCCCAAAAGCAACAAGAAGGAGCCTCAACCTCATTTCCATCTTTAAATTTCTAATGAATGCATCTCACTGGCAAGACCTGACTTGCACCCAGAACCTTACCCATAGGGAAGTATAAAAATGTAGTTTGTTTTTTTTTTAAGATTTACTTATTTATTTGAGAGAGAGAGAGAGAGAGAGCAGGGGGAGGGGCAGAGGAAGACAGAGGGTGAATCCTCAAGCAGACTCTCTGCTGAGCACAGAGCTTGACACAGGGTTTGACCTCACCACCCTGAGCTCATGACCTGAGCCAAAATCAAGAATAGGATGCTTAACCAACTAAGCCATCCAGATGCCCCAAAATGTAATTTGTTTTAAAAGCTTTCTAATTTCCACTCTACTGGAAAATGGGCTAAATGAGGAGGGATGGAATGCTGAATGTCAGTTGACTGTGTAGTCAGGTGAAGGAACTTATTAAGCCCGTTGGTTGATGGATATTCATACAAATCCACAACCACAGATGTGTTACACTGGGAGGAAGAAGAATACTTTGGTGAAAGAGGGTAAATGAGTTCCCTAAAACACCACCAGAGGGAGGGAAGGGAGGTAAAGCTACCACATTACACAGCTTTCGACAGGACCATTTAAACATTTTCAAGCATGTAGCTCATGACTCAGTAATCCCACCTATATTTTTCTAGCCCAGAGAAATACCTGCACATGTGCACAATGGCATATGCATGAGGATTTGATTTCAGATCGTGTATAGCAGTGCAATACTTAGAAGTAAAATAATATTCATCACCAGAATAATGACTGACCAAACTATGGAAAAGCCTTCCTAGGAAAATTAAACATAACATTTTTCAAAAAGTAAGATAGGATGATCTGTATTGTCATTGAAGGATCTTGAGGACATACTGTAGAAATTGTTCTGGGTGCATAATTTAGCTGCTGGAATGACCAAGAGACAAACCCATATGAACAAGAAATGTTCTGCACAAATTTCTGGGTGCAGATGACCCCCTCAGACAGATGAAGGGTATAAAAAGAGGTTAGAGTGATGGGAAAGACATCCTGAGATGTCTTCAGGAAAGATTTCTAAGAGAGAGGAGAATTCCTTTTACCTTCCATTCAGGTCTAACAAGAGGGGCTCCAAGGGAAAGCTTTGTTAAGTTGTGGAAGGGACAGAATGGATGGGGCCTGACTCTTCCCCCAGAAAATCTACAGGGTGGACAATTGCTGGTTTAGTGCTTTGTGTGAGAGCCAGAGAGCACCACTGGGAAAGACCACCTCTTTCAGCACATGAGAGCTAGAGGATGGGAGAAGTCTTCTTTGGGCCAGGACAGCCACAGAGGACTGACGTCCCCAGTTAGATGGCCTCTTGGGAATCCCAACTGGAGCAGGCAGCCCAGGGGATCCAACACATTTGCAGCAGAAGAGGAGCATCCCCAGACTGAGAGTTAGTACTTCAATATATTGAGGGGGGGATTTAAACTACAACACAAGGAAATTGACCAAGCCATGAATAATCTGTTTTAGATCAACCAGGGAAAGAGTCCAAGACGCTCCAGTACATGAAAACTGTCTAACCACACCCCCCACACCCATTCTCACTTTCTCTCTTCTGCCTTGACCTTGGAAGGCAACAGCTAAAGGGGGATGGGGGGAGGTAGGCAGCAAGGAGCAGGATGCAGGATACATCATTCCCCCAAAGCAGACAGTCACTACCTAACTACAAGCTCTAGTGGGGAAAAGAGGCCCTATCTTTGAAGGAGAATTAAAATGTTGATTGATATCTTAGACCACACATTTTTTTTTAAAAACGTCCTATCCTGGAAACTTTCAAGCATACAAAAAGTAAAGAGAATAGAATAATCAATTCCCTATGTACCCATTGCCCAAATTCAACAATTATCAACTCATGGCCAGTATTTTTTTTTTAATATACAAGTTCCCCAGCTCCCCCTTCCCCAGATTATTCTAAAGTAAATCCCAGATGTTGTAGCATTTCACCCAGAGATATTTTAACATGTATCCCTGGAAAATAAAAGCTCTTTTTAAAAATAAAACATTTTTATTTTATTCTATAACCAACATATCATTATCATATTCTCAAAAATTTTTTTAAAATCCCATAATATCCATTATTTACTAAATGTTCAACTTTCTCCATTTGTTGTATTAAAATTTTCATATATTTTCTTTATTCACCTGAGTAGCCAAAAAGATCTATACATAGCAATGAGTTGTTATTTCTTCTAAGTCACTTTTAACCTATAGGTTTCTCTCTCCTCCCTGCCTTCTTTTTTCTTTACAATACTTTGTAAAGAAACTGGGTCTTTGTCCTCTGGATTTCCTGTGGTCTGGTTATTGCTGCTCACATCCCCATGGTGTTGTTTACCATGTTCTTCTGTCTCCTGTATTTTCTGTAAATTGGAAGTTGGATCTAGAGCAGTGGTTCCCAAAGGTAGCCCATGGGAGGAGATTTTAAAAATCCTGAAGCCCAAGGGAGTTCCAGGTCAATTACATCAAAGACTCTGGGATTTTTAAAAACTTCTCAGATGATCCCACTATGCAGCCAATACTGAAAATCACTTCTCTAGAGTTCTACTCCTATTGAACTTCAAATGTTCCTTTCTTTGACAGATGTTTGTTGTATACTTTACACTGGATATTTAAAATTTCCAAAGTGACTTTTGTTTTACAATACCATGAATATAGAAGTGTCTATGACCTGACTGATCAGAAGCATCTTGAGAATGGCCCTGTTTTCTATCCAACAGCAAGAAATGATTACTCTCCCTGAACAGATTCTAAAAGGACAATGGGAGGAAAAATAAAGGATGTTGGATCATGTCACAAATTGTTCTTAAGCAATGAGCCAGTCACATGTAAATAGATAGGGAGATATCTAGACAGGCACACACAAAACTCATAGCTGTAGTAACCTCTGGGAAGTGACTGAATTTGGTGTGGCAGCAGAGTGTTTGTGTCTGTGTCCATGACAAATTTTAGTCTTATCACCAATGTTTAAATTTTGGATTGAAAATAAAATCATGTGTTAATTGTGTAAGTGAAGTTCATGAAAAGGGAACTGACAGTGGCTTTTTAACATTAAAATTACACATTTTTCCTTTATAAAAGTATTATATTTTCACTAGAGAAATTTTTAAAAATAAAGGAAGAAGAAAAGTAAGCTATAAACTATAAGTTCCCCACTCCAGACTTATTTTTATGTATTTGCAAAATTAGTTTATCATGGACAAAATGTCTTTCCTTGATTTTTAAACTTCCTCCCTGGTCATAGCCACCAGATGCCCATCTACTAATGTTTTTTTCTGCTTGAAATTTTTCAATCCCAACTCATAGTAATTATTTTATTATATATTATAACAATTTATATTTATCCCAGGTACTCTACCAGCTATCATTCTCCCAAAAACTTGAAAATGTGAATTCTTTTATTGTTCTCAATTTAGAGATGACAAGGGGTTTAGAGGAGATAAAAACTTTCCCAAGCACTTGGTGATGTTTAATCCCCTTTTCTTAGCTAGGAGGCTGGGGTGAAGCTGGCCAAGAGAGTGTCTCCTGTGTGAAGCTGCAAATATTTCAAAATCAAGAAATCCCTTCAAAGTCCTAAATTAAGCAAGTGAGCCAACAGTGATAAATCAGAAAAGTGGGAGAGCTCAAAGATGGATCTAGAAGCCACAAAACCGAGCCAAGGAATCTGCAAACTACAGAGATACAAGCAGGGATGCATGCATGGAAGGGATAGATGTTTCCCGGCTGACACCTAGGGGAATGTTGCCACTCAGGTGTATATTTAGTTTGCTGAGATGGTGGGCAGTCAGGTTCTGGGACCAATCCATTTCATGTACAGCTTAATACAGAATGTCAAGCGAATGCCTCCTTGATTGTTTTGAGTCATTGATGGCATAGAGATGTAGGGCATTGAGTGGTCACCCCCCCACCCCACCCCCTGACTACTGTCCTCAGAAATAGCTAGCAGAGCTGGTTGTAAAGGTCAGCACCTTTACTTTTCCTGGGTGCTCTGGAACAAATAAAGCCATTTCCTCCTGCCACTGGGAGGAGTTCTTAATGGGGTAATCATGACCCTGACCTACAGATTTGTGCATCTAAAGAGGGGTTTACTTTATTTAGTTGAGTTTGGAAGAAATGCTCCTAATTGTACATTGCAACATTATCCCAAGTCTCTGTTTCCCAATTATATGTGTATTACAGTTAACCACTGAAAAAATAAAGTCAAATTGAAAGATGTAGTAACGTGGCTTTCTAAAACACAGGAAAAAATCTTAAATATATTTGAAGAGACAAATGTGTTATTTATTCCACTATATTTTTATGTTTTTAATGTGATTTTATTTTTTGTTACAGACAGCAGCCAGATAACCTAAGAGTCTTTTTAACATGTTTTTCTTGGTATTGACAGACAGAAAAATCTATTTTGTGCAAGTGGCAGCAGAGGGCACTCTTCCTACAGATTACTTTCTATCAGAAATTTCTTCCTAAAGGAAAACTGTTAAAATATCTGTATGTTAGTAAGTTTATGGCTCCTCCTAAACATATACATAATTTTATTTATATGTGTATATATAATAGCTGTTTATGTTTTTATAGAAATACATATTTGTAAATATATTTAATGTTAATAAATATATTTGTTTATTTAAATTATGTATATACATGTTTAGAAAGAGCCATAAATGTAACATACACAAATACAGATAAATAGATACATTACTTCCATGGTTTCTCCCCATCTATTAGTACTAAAACCATATGTGATTATGTTCCCTTAAGTAATAACCACTTTTTTCTCCTTACACATGTTAACTTCCTGTTTCACACTGGGAACTCAGTCTTGAGCACAGGAAACTAGGACTTCGGGGTACTGCCCTCTCATCCTCCAGTTTATAGGGGCTTTTTCTTAGGGTTCTCCCTGAAGAACAAGAAGCCATTTTGGGAGCATATCCAGCAGATATGCTGGAGGCATGTTTAGTTTCTCCTGTGATGGCTTTGGTTATGCTCTGCTGTGAGCTCCAACAGTCCTTCCTTCCTTTCTCTCCCCTCTCCTCCCATCTCCCTGCTCCTCCAAGACTTTCTTCACGATTACATGCTTCCATCGTTGTCCTCCATCTGCAAAGCCATAGACCTCACCATCCACACTACCCACTTGTAGCTGGTCTCCAGGGTGGCCCCAGTGATCCCTGCCTGCTTTACTTGTATATCCTTAGTGCCCTCTGGCCTCCAGCAGGGCTGATCTGCGTACCCTCTAGGATATTGTGACTTGTACAATTAAGGTCACAAAAGACACGTGGCTTCCACCTCGCTGTGTCTTGGATCACCGAGCCAGCTGCCATGCTGTGACAGGCTCATGCAATCCCATGGAGGGTCCTTGTTTCAACACACGGACCTCTCCTGCCAACAGCCAGCAGTGGCTTAGCCATGGAGTGAGCCACCTTGGAAAGCAAATCCTTCAGCCCTAAGAAAGCCTTTGGATGATGCAACCCTGGTGGCCATTGGACTATAGCCTCATCAGAATCCCTGGGCCAAAGCCACCTAAGCCACTTCCGAATTCCTAACCCATGGGAAATGTGACATAGTAAATGTGTATTGTTTTAAAATGCTAAGTTGGAGCGGAGTTTGTTACACATCCCTTGATACAAATACTCCCCTCCCTGTGCTTAATGACGTGTTCAGCACCGCTGGCTTGTGATCTCACATACTGGCGGTATGCTCTCCCAGGTTCCTCATCCATTTCAAGGTAAAATCCAAACCCCTCACACGGCCGGAGATTGAGAGAGGACTTCGATCACCTCCAACATGACTCCAGTGCCACTTTGTAACTGATTAAGTTCTTCTTTCCCTGCTTATCTCTTAACTTGGGCAAAAGACCCTTCAGGCAAAACATCTCTTGAGGGGAATGGAAACTATCCCCTCAAGCAATAAGGACTGCCCTGAGTCAGCAAGACTCGGCCCGACTGACTCCAAGACAATGATCTGCTGACCTGTACGCCCACCTGCATGAACCCAAGAACCTTTTCCTTGTACAAACCTGGAAATAGTTTCCTTACATAAAAATATATTTTCTTATATAAAATAATGCTCCTTATACAGACCTGGAAATGTTTTCAGCACTTTGGAGACAGTCTTTAAGACGCTAGTCCCCTCTCTGCCCGTGTCAGCCTCACTGAAATTAATTCCTTCTTCGTTTCACCACCTCTCATTTCTCTGCCTTTAGATTTTGTCATCAGTGAGTGGTTGAACCTGGTGTGTCTGGGACCCCAGGGCCTGGTGCTCTTGCATTCCTGTGCTCTGGCTACAAGACCTCCCACAATCTGGCTCCTGCTTGCCTCCCCCCCTTATCCACTTTTTCTTCCCTCCCCCAGGGCCAGCTACTTGGAAACACCTTCATCTCCCTACATGTGGGTGGACACAATTAACTGGTAAAATACAGATTGCCCAGCTAAATTTGAATTTTAGATGAACAACGAATGTTTCTTCTTGTTATACCATATTTGGGACATACTTATGCTAAAAATATTGCACGGCACACACTTATTCTAAAGGGCTCCTGGCTGTTTATCTGAAATTCAAATTAAATGGGGCATTCTGTATTTTTAGTTGCTAAATCTGGCCACCCTACAGATGTGAAATGCTTTCTCTCAGCTCCTGCCTGGATCACTGCACCTCCCCTCCAACTTCCTGTCCTGCAAGACTTGTAGCCCAGATATCCATGCTTCTGGAAAACCTAGGCTAACTGCCTCCAGCATGCACACACCCAGAACGGGTTAGGTGTGCCCCCCACCCTGCCAACCCTCCCGCACACTACACCCATTATAGTTACTCATTTTCCTCCAGCACTAGACTGAACTTCTGGAGGTCAGGCACTCTTACCATGTAGCCTCAGCAGCAAAAACATAAACCGATCACAATTTATGATTGTCGCACCCTTCCAGTAAGCTAGTCACTCTTCTGAGGTATTTGCATACATTCACTCATAAAATCCTCACATCAACCTGAAGGAAGTACTACTGATACATCCCTTTTGCTTTTATCGGTGAGGCAGCTGAGGCACAGAGAGGTTCTACAACTTCCACCAAGTTGCTCAGCACTGGCAAGGAGGTTGAAGTTCAACCCCAAGAGTCCAGTTTCAGATTAGAATCCAGCACCCCTGATGCTGAGCCAACAGTGGGACCTCTCTGCAGTGTTTGTTGAGCGGGGTTTTTTGTTTGTTTGTTTTTTTGGATGCATACAAGAACAATGATTTAGCTAAATGTTTTCAAATAAGGTAATTTTCTTTAAACGGGGACCATGTTAAACTTAGTACACTCCGTCTCTATCCTTCCTTGCTCTCTCTCCAGCCACCATCACTGAGCACAAAGCATGGTGCTTTCCTCATGGGCCAATAGCAGTGAATCATTCAGGTCTGGTTTTCCCTCTTCCTGTCCTGACCACATACCAAGCAAGCAAGCATTCCCTAAGGAGGAATGACGAAGCATGTGCCTTAGGGCTAGAAGCTGACAGAGCACCATGGGTTAACAGAGTTCCAGAATGAAGCTTCCTTAGTTCCATCCCAGCTCTCCTGCTTATTAGCTGAGTGGAGTTGGATGAGGTCCTGAGATTTTGATATTCAAAATGGAAATAATGATAGTTTTCAATTCGTAGGGTGTTGTTGAGGAAATGAGATCAAAGGGGACGAAATGTGCAATACCTGGGATATAGCAGGTACTCAATAGTGTACACACAGAAGTGTCTCAGCTTTTACATCTGCAATGACTACTCCACCCATTCCAGTGATAAGCCTGTGTAAGCCTGGCATTCCATGAATTTTTGTGACTCTCTCTTCCCCTTTCCCGTGTGCAAAATTTCAGAGAGGGGTGAGTTTGCATTGATATCCTCCAGGGTTTCAAGGGCCAAGCTTCAAGATCTAAATTAAGAACACAAAATCAGAGAAGACAAGCTGGCCTCAGAGCCCAAAGGGAGCTAGACTGGACCAAGAATATCCCCACTAGCCCCCACTTCCTGTCCCATTGTGTAGAACTGGGTGGCTGGTCTCTGGACTCAGGTCAAGAAGCAGGTTGGCTTCTGGATGGCTAGCCCAGGAGAAGCCACGGTATGCTCCAGGAAATGAGGCAAATATTGTCTGCAGCCACATAATGCTGCACATCTCCAAGGCACCTGTCTGAAGGGGTCCCCTTTACCTCCTGAGTGGCCAGAAATACAAGAGAATCTCGGTGTCTTTTTGGGGAGCGGTCCAAGCTCACTTAACCAGAGGGGTGACCATGATGAAATGGATGGCTAACATTTTTGAGCACTTACGACACAGAGGGCACAGTGCTCACTTCCTTACATATAGTACCTCACTCATTCCCCACACCAATACCATCAGGTTCGGTACCAACATTAAACTTATTTTATAGATAGGAAAATGAATTAATTTGCCCAAGTCATACAGCAAGTAAGAGAAGAACCAGATGTTTAATTCTGTGTGTAGAAATAAACTCTTCAACTGCCCTCATCCCTAAGGCTCCGGGGCTTCTTTTAAGGCCCTAGGTCCACACTTCCAGTAGATCCTTATGATATAACACACTTAGAGCTGTAGTTCCGACCGCATGTTAGAATCACCTGGAAACTGATTCACTGGACATTCCCTAAGCGAAATGAGCTGAATTTTCTGGATGGTAGGACCAATCATTGGATATTTTATAAGGTTTCTCTGGATGATTCCAATGCGCAGCCAGAGTTAAGAACCAGTCTCCTGACGAACATTCTTAATGGATATATTAAGCTTTAAAAAGAAATTCCCAAGACTCTCCTACCAGAAATCTATATGGTATAGTGTTTGCTCCTCCCTCTCCAAGGAACAATCTGTACAAACCGGAGGCGAGGACAGCTCATGGAAGGTTTCCTAAGTGTTTGACCCTTATCTACAGTGCCTGCATTATATGACTGGTCTGCTTTAATGCAGAAGTAAGTGCTTCCCTTGGGCCTTAAGGGAAAAACTTTCCCTGGGTGCCTGTCCTGCATTTGCCCAAACCTGAGAGTGAGTGCCTCCTTCAAGACTGCCCCCAGGATATTAACCTTGACTCACCCAAGTCTTGACTCTGGGAGAAGTTCTTAGCATATTCTGTAATGTGTAAGACAACTAGGAAAAAAAATGAAGTGGCTCACATCAATGTATCATCATCATCATCATCATCTACATTTATATAGCACTTGTACCTGTTCTAGTTGTTTATTTACAAGCAATAGAAACCAATGTGGTTAAGAAAATAACTATTTGAAAACACATGGAGTGGGTCACAGAACCCAAGGAAAAGCAGTGGCCTCAGAAAAGACAGAAACCAGGGTGCCTGTAAGGATCAAGGACCCAGAAACTCCTCAGGAAACCACCTTAGACATATGTCTACCATTCTGAGATCCTACAATCCTTCTCTCAAGATTCAAATCCACCGTAAGAGGTCCTATTTGGGTTCCTATGACGAAAGATTAGCACCTTGACAGACAGTTCCAAGAACACCATTTCCAGTAGGAAAGTTTCCCAAAGCCAAACCAGCAAGCTATTACAGATGGGGGGGGGGCAGACACCAGGCAGGCAGAACCAGTAGATATTCACCCTAGTTCTGTGCCATTGGCAAGGTGTTCTGCACCCATAACATTCTACAAGATAGTCGATGCAGGACATATAGACTTCAGGTAAAGCTCTATCCTGACTCCGCCACTTCCTTAATGTTAGCAACAAGTACTTAGTAAATTAAAAGGGCACTGTAAATACACAATGCATCCTTACAATCTACTTTCTGAGAAACATGGACTTGGAAATCAGAGAGATAATACCGATACGACCTTCCTACCACTAGACATGCAGAAACACAGCAAGGAGGAGATGTAGCCAGACAGGACCTTCAAGTTTAGCTCCTGCATATGCCAGCCACCCTTACCAACATCTTGTCCAGCGTTTCAGATCAGATGGTTTCTGAGCAGTCAGTCATACAGACAGACAGTACAGCTGGTAAAGAACATAGCTCTGGAGACACATTGCCAGGGGTGAAATTCTGACTCTGTCACTTACTTGGTGCAACTTAGGGAAGATGCTAACCTCTAATCTCAGTATCCATATCTGTCAATCGGGTGTAATAATAAAACAGCACCCACCACATGGGAGCAACCATAAATATTAAGAGTTAATATGTACAAAGCGCTTTGTTCAGAACCTGGTCCACAGTAAGTACTAATCGGCGCTCACCATTATCAACACACCATGGTTCCAAAGTTCTTGTTCATGGAAGGGCTCCTGGAAGGTTATAACGAATGGCCTACTCCTATTTATAACATTTGGATCTGCTTCAGAGAAAGCCCTCTGCCCAGGTCATGTAACAAGGCTCTCTGGGAATGGACTGGGGATTTGCTCACTTCTTCAGCCCTTTTCATCCCCCCTTCCTTGGCAGCAGAGCGTGAAAACCACCAAAGGTGATCTGAGATGACAGTTCACGGCGCAATCTGCTTCATCTGTGAAGATCAGCTGAGAGCCTACTAATGTGACCAGCTTCTTCTGCCTTGGTTCTTTCGTGACTTAGAAGTACAGGTACCCTGAGGACTATGTCCTCACCTCCATCACGGCTTAGCCCACCTGCTTGCCCAATCTCTTCATCAGCTGACAGTGGCTGTTTTCAGTGAATGGAAAGACAGGATATCCAGTTAAATTTGAATTTCAGATAAATGGTGATTATCTTTTATTTGTTGTTTATTTGGAATTCAAACTTAACCGGGTGTCCTGTGTTTTATCTGGCTCCCCTACATCTGCCCACTGTAAACATACGTGCTGCTAGGCTTCCTCACAGCAGCCCTATCTAGCCCAACAAGACCCAAGATGTGAAGAGAATTGCTTCTATTGAGCCATAGATGCCAAGCCAAACACAACATTTCCTGGCAATAAAAACCCACAAGATGCTTGCAAATTACAGATCTGTGCTCAGATACATGGGGGAAATTGCATTCCCTTCAACTCCAATCATCTCCATCCCAGTTTAGAGATTATTCTTTTCTAATATTTTGGTTCTTTTTATTATCTATGTAATAATATTATTACGTATATTATATGTAATATTACATAGAGTACAACACATATACTATTATCTATGAAATAAATGCATATTTCAAATATTAACTATATACACAAAAGTTTATTTAGATTTATCCCCTTTTAAACCAATTTCCTCGCTCACCATTCCTTCTTAAATCTGAGACCTTTCCTCTGGGATCAGGACACCCTTTTTGTGAAAAATAACTTAAGGTTCCCTTTAGTGAAATCTTCTGGTGGCAAATTCTCACTGTTTGTGTGTCTGGAAATGTCTTCCTTTTACCTCTATCTTAGAAGATAGTCTGATTGAGGACAGTCCTCAATTCTGGATGGTTACTTTCTCCCAGGATTCCATTCAGCATTCCACTGTTTTCCAGCTGTGGTGTTGTGACTAAGAAATCTGCTGTCGTGCCATTAGTGACAGACATTCCTCCGTATGTAATCTGTCTTTTATCACTGACAAGATAAACAATTTTTATTGTTTATCCTGTTACAATAGGTTTAGATATGAATTTATTTTTACTAATTATACTTTGGATTCATTATGATTCCTAAACCTAATAATTTATGTCCTCTATAAATTCCATACTATTTCCTGCCATTATCTATGTACATATTATCTCTTCTCTCCCTATTCTTTCCTTCTGGAACTCCTATTAGACATAGTAACATCTGCACAACTTCTGTTTCTTTCATTTTTTAATTTTTTTTTAGATTTTATTTATTTATTTGACAGACAGAGATCACAAGTAGACAGAGAGATAGTCAGAGAGCAGTGGGGGGCTGGGGGGAGGGGGAAGCAGGCTCCCTGCTGAGCAGAGAACCTGATGCAGGGCTCAATCCCAGGACCCTGGGATCATGGCCTGAGCTGAGGGCAGAGGATTTAACCCACTGAGCCATCCAGGTACCCCAATTTCTGTTTCTTTTAAACTTTCCATATTTATCTCACTATGCTGCTATCTGAATAATTTCTTCAGATTTACCTTCTGGTTTACAAATTCTGTTTTTAACAATATCTTATCTTCTACTTAATCTGAACATTGAATTTTAATTTCAATAATGATGCTTTTATTTCTACAAATTCTAGCTACTTCTTTTTCAAATCTACCTGTTCCTTCATAAACACATCTTATTCTTCATGTTTTTGTTCCCCCTTTCCTTTATTTAAATAATTTAAATACTTTCATATCCAATCATTCTAATATCTGAAATCCTTGGAGATAAAATTATGAAGTTAATTGTTTCTGCAAACTCGTAATGGTTTATTTCTTTACATGTTCTGTAATTGTGGATTTTGAACTCATGTCCTGTGGACTTCATCTATGGAAATACGTAAGGGCTTGGGTGGAGAATGAGTGCCTCCAGAAAGGAGATTTGTTTTCCTGTTCATGGAGCACTAGAGCATCATAATCTGAAACTATAATAAGTTAATTTTTTTACCTTGTGATTTCTCAGATGATAAAGAGAATCTGTTATTCTGAACTATAATGTGAGACTTTTCCCACATAAATAATATAGCCCAAGATAGAAGTAACCCTTGTCATCTCCCTTTTCTTTAATGGATATTTTCTAGTTTTCCTTTCATCTAGCAGAGTAAACATATGATGATCCAAGCTTAATGGAAGTGTCTTGGTTCTAACTTGGGTCTCTCCTGCAGTTGTTAAAACTCAGAGTGCTTGGTTTCCAGGATTGGAAAATGCTTCCAGTTCACCTGTGGCTTTAACACTTGCTTACTGGCCTGGATTTTCCTTTGTATTTTTGTCCCTGAGAATTTCCCTAATTTTACACAGCTGTGCATTTTACTTATATATTTTCCCTGGAAGTTCTAGGTGTTTTGTGAAGAAAAGGTTTTTAGGATGTCTGGTTCCCTACGTTATTAGAAAATGGAGTCCTAAACTGCATTCTCAAGCTGCCTCTTGGGGACTCACCTTGCATGTCAACCAACATATTCAGAGTCCTCAAGTAAATAAACCAATGAAGACTTATTTAAATCAGTATTCCTGGATTTTATTTTTTTTACCCTGAAACCCGTTGTCCAAATAATACTTATCCTTTAGAGCTAGTAATTCCTGGAACACTCTTCAGGAAACACTGGTCTAATAACCCAAAGAGTGATAGCAAGTGAGTGCCTGTCTGGTGGTGGAAAGGAGCCCTTCTTGATAAGCCTGGGGAGTGGCCAAGGAAAACTTTACCAACTAATCATTCTTGCATTCCTGAGGGCTTTTTTGCTTTTTGTTTTGGGTCCTATGTGGAAGCAGAAACACTGTATGTTTGCTCCTCTCTCTGCCAGCACACAAGGCTAGTGTTGTCTCTCTTTTCACAGGGAAAGAAGGGAAGTAATATCCACTCTAGCTCTTGATTTCATGCCCAGAAGTTTCCATGTTATTATTCTAGATGTTGAAATTTTCCAAACCCAGTGACATGCTGTGTTTCGATGGAACAGTTGTATAAAATCTGTTCTGCCATTTTTGAATAAGGAAACTTATTATATTTATTTTTAGACCATAAAGTGTCTATTTTTCTGACAGCTCAGGAACAACCAACATTGAAATACAACTTTGCATAGAACTGCTCCTGACTGAGGGACAGAAGTTAAACTAGTTTTCCAAAAGTTGACAAAGTTTAAATTAGCCACCTAAATGGAATATAATCCTATGATTATGTTCAACTGAGTCACAGTGCGTTAAACGGACATGTCATTAAATTCTTTCACATCCAATTATACACAGTACATGGGCTTCTGGAACAAGATTTGGCTAAGTTGTGGAGTTGCATGGTTAAGAAAATTAAATCTGTGAATATTTTCAGAGACTGAAAAGTAGAGCATTGTTATGGAAATTATAGTAATGCATTGTTAAAATCAAACTTTACATAGAAAGTAAATAGGAGAAATAAGATTTCTCTAGGAAATATTTTTATTGTTTGTCTGATTATAGTAAAAAATTTCTCAGAAGAATGGGGTAAAGAATTGAGCCTTTTCCAGCCCTAAGGTCTGTCTTTAAATTTCCTTTACTGCCTCTAGTACTACAGATTTACTAGACAGGCTTCTAAAACAAATAATCTAGAACAAACAATGGCTATATTATTGGCAATATCTTTCTAGGGTGACTGGAAGACGCTGTACCATGTAATTGGAAGGCAAGCGTGGGCAAAATGGTTAAAACTGTTCTTATCATCCCCAGAGAGTTCTTGACATTGATATCATAGGCTGAGGATGTTGCTGTTGCCATTGGGGCTTGGGGCCTTGCAACATGTCATATCTAATTCGTAGGGAACAAGCAGTATTAGTTCAAGGAAAAAGCAGGCTTACCCACCTCACAGAGAAAGAGAAACCAGTCTTGACATCATACAGTGCCAACCTGAGTCTGGTTCAAGGTAGACCACCTGCATCCATCTGACATTAACATTATCTACCCCAGGGATAAGATCATGATTGTCTAAGGTCAGGGTAACCAGTTGTACAACTGCTAGGTTGAATCGATTCCTGTACCATTGTCTGAGGGAGTAGAATATCGATAAAATCCTTCCTATCCAGTCCACGTTAGGGATGATTTAGAGATAGGTATACACAATATACTATTGCCTGAGACACCCATGGAAGGCTGTTCTCCATTTCCTACCCAGATCTGGAATGGAATGGAAGAAAAACAATTCACTCTCTAGTCCCACCATCTTCCTGAGTCAGACATGTTCACTTCCAAACCTCTCAGTTGATCCAGACCGTCTGAACTTTTCCTCAAGAAAAGCTCCATGGGAACAGGGAGGCATCATTTTGTTATCAGGCTACCTTCACAGACCTACAGAGAGAAGAGGGGATCTGCTACATGTGCTTATGTCATAGCCATGTCCACATCACAGAGGAAGAGCATGACAGAAGTACAGAAAACTCAACACAAACTGTCAGAGTTGCCTGCCTTGTGGCAATAACCTTGAGATGACTTCACAGGGGCAGAAAGCACTCAAGTTCACATCCATGAAGCTGTTCCCAAACCAGGCAACACCAACTGTCAGGCCACACAACAGGGTCAAGATGGGTATGAAAAAAGGAGGAAAGTGATTAGATATAGAGACTCAAAAGTTCTAACATGCCCAGAGGGCTCTTCACACCTGCATTGGCCCCTGCACCCAGCTTTGTGAAGTTCATTCACCAGCTGTGAGCTGGTCTAATGTATATGCTATTATACCACATTCATCTCAAGTTCCCACATAGGAGCTCATAGTGGGTCCTGACCACCTTGACATATTCTCATGACTTAAAGTCCTACAAGTTTCCAGGTAGGGGGGAAAAAAAACCTAAAAATAAGTAAATAGGTAATGGAAAGAAGGTTTACTTTTTTTTTTTTTAAAGAAGGGTAACTTTAATTTATTTACAATTCTCAATTCATGAAGCTAATGGTATGATGTTTATTAAATTTTGTGAAGAAAAAGCTTGGTAACTATAAAATTTTATAGCCAAGCAACACAAAGACTTTTCCAGAAGCATTTTGAAGTCAACATTGGTAAATGGAACTCATCATTTCCCCTCAAAATGCAACCCTTCTCTGTGTTTCTCTTTCATGAATGGCATTACCATATAACTATTTCCAGACCAAACATCAGAAAAGCTTTTTTGCTTCCTTCCCCTTCCTCATGCCTCATATTCAAATACCAAGCTGTGTCACTTCTGCATTCCAATGAACCCATGTTTTTTCCTTTATCCCCAGTTCCTCCTCCTTAGTTCAGGTAACCATCAATTCCCACCTAGATACTAGCGCGGCCGGTTAGACTGTCTCGCTCCTTACTCTTGCCTTTCCTTCATCCATCCATCTATCAATGCCACTAGGCTCTTTTCTCACCAGGAAACTTTCAAGGACTCCGTAATATTCTTTAAGGAGTATCTAAACACTTTTTCTTGGCCTATCAAACCTGCAGGATCTAGCACCAGCCTTCCTCCCTAGATACTTCTCTTGCCTCTTTCCTGCTCGCTCTGCATTCTGCCCTTGTTCTTTTCGAGTGTCCAAACACACTGTGCTCTCTCCCATCTTTGCACAGGATTTCTGGCTAGTTTCTCTTCAACTTCTGGTCTCTACTTAGATATTCCTTCTTTGAGGAAGCTTGCTTGAGCCTATAAGTCAGGTTATATGGTACCCCATGTAATTCTGTAGGACCCTGTATGTCTTTCAGAACACAGCATTTTGTTGCAGGTTACTGACCCATATCTTTTCCCCAGAAAGTGCGTGCCTATATAGCACCAATGCATAGCAGAGTGCTTCCATGTGGTGACCTAAACAAATATTTTGAATAAATGAATAAGTAAATGAATGAATGAATAGCTGTTCAACTACTTATAAGACCTACCTCTTCTATACTATTTCTGGAAATAATTATTTAAAGATAAACCTGGGCTGAATCAGAGATAATAAAGATTAGCATAACAACAATGGGAAAATTGCAGTTTGAAAGGATAAAAATATCTCTCCTTATTCAGTTTTCATGCCAATCTCAGGAATATAGTTGAATTATGCATTTCCAAGTGGATCCTGCAGTATCAGGATAAAGTTTCCTGTGTTCTTTTAATTAACTAGTCACTGTATTCCTCTCTTCCTTCCCCAGTGTAATGCTTCTTGAGCCATAATCTACACCCAACCAATCAGATGAACTCTCTTGACTTGTTTGATGACTATTTGAAACAATAACTGCTGTTGTTCTTCCAGAACTTGCTAACAATGGCTAAGTTTTTAACTCGGTTGGAACACTATGCCAGAAGAAATACTTAACAAGAAGTCTCCCCCCTGCCACCTCCGCTTTATAAAACCAGACTTACATGGAACAACATAATGGACATTTTTATGGCTGAGCAATTTTAATAATGACACTTGGATCCTTAAATCTTATTTTAAATGATTCTGAGAATTCTTTTTTTTTTTTTTTTTTTAGTTAGGAAATTTAATAAACTTTCCAGGGATAGATACTACTCACTAGATCTCTCTTCAGAACATCAGGATCTGTCAAAATTCCTGGGTCAACTGGAATTTAAAATACATAAATATGATCTTGACAACATGCTCTTAGCCATGTAAAGTTATATAGGAAAAAGACTATAAAAAATATATATAAATATAAGGAGAGATAATTTCTATATATTGGGAATCCAGGAGATCTGAATTTTCTTTTTTTCTACTTTTCTGTATTTTTTGAGTGAGCATTTTTTATTTTTATTGAAGGTGGACATTACTTTTACAAAAATCAGAACAATTTACATATGTCCACAATATTAACTAAGTAAAAGAAAATGTATAAAGAGAAAAATGGGTGGGAGGAAGAATTCCAGAAATTAACAGTTTCTATATGATTTCTGTTTTCTGGCTTTTTAATGTCTTCCAAATTTTTTACAATTAACAGAGCACATATTAATGGGGAGAAAATCACCCTCTTTTCTTAAGTAAAAGGTGATTAATACAAAGCAATAAATGCCACCAAATTGGGGGGGGAGTTTCAACAGTAAGCAATTATTGTAAGATTATTGGAGGAGAGTTCTCTGTGAGCCATGTGAAAGGAATGGCCTCATGGAAGACAGAGCTTTTGCTAAGCCTTAAAGCGTGGGCAGGTGTGACTGTGTGAAGAGGACGGGAGGAGGCACTTCAGGCCGGGAAAGAAACCTGTTCACCACGTGGAGGCAGAACGTACTTAATTTAAGGGAGATCTCATACAGGGCAGTGGTGGGTGATGAACATAAAGTTGAGTTCCACTCAGCTGGGGAGGACTGTGGGTATCCAGCGAAATACCTTGAGTTTATTCTGCAAGCAAAACATCAGCACTTCATATCATAAATGCCCAAGCAGCCCAGGAGATGATTTGCAATTATAGCTGACCATTGAACAACACAGGTTTGAACTGTATGGGTCCACTTATACATGGATTTTAAAAAATAAATACAGTACAGTACTCTAAATGTACTTTCTCTTCCTTAGGATGTTCTTAATAACATTCTCTCTTCTATAGCTGACTTTATTGTAAAAGTACAGAATAACTTATATAACATGCAAAATATGTGTTAATCAACTGTTTATGTTACTGGTTAGGCTTCTGATCCACAGTAGTTAAGTTATAGTGAAGTCAGAGGTTATACATAAATTTTCAACTGCACAAGTTGGGGTCAATGCCCCAACCTCTGTATTGTTCAAGGACCAACTTTACGTTCAGGTGGTTGTTTCCACCAACAATTGGCCAGTTCCAAAAGCATCAAGATTTTCACTGGTGTCGTCCCATTTCATTTTGTGACCTGTATTCCACCTTCTCCTTCCTTCTTTCTAATATTCTTCCCGTTTCTAAAAGCTCTTGATTTCCTGGCTACTCTCCCAACCTTCCCCATGTAGAGAGTTCCCTACTCTACAAAACATCCTAATTTCTTCCTCCCACCCACTCCATCCAAGAACATTGCTCCTCCATTAATGTTATTGATAGTGGATGAGAACTTATCTAGTTATAGTAATTCATAATAAAGGAGAAATTACTTACAAATTTTAACAATTACTTTGGTATTGACACTGTAATAGAGGTCCTTGTTAACCCATTATAGTTAGAATAATGGAGGAAAGGAGGTAAATTTTTTGAGATACTTGCCTCATTCTCAAGCTAACAAAGCCAACTCAACTTCCCAGAGCCAACGACTTTGGAAAAGTTGTCAATCCTTTTACATACTTGTAAACTCAAGACTGAGAGCTGCAGGAAGCAGAAGCCAGGTGATCGTCTGCACTCAGGCCAATGTCAGGGAGTGCCAATGCTCACAACAGATGGTATTCTCCTCTTACTACAAAGATGGTCAATGCAGGTGAGTAATGCCAGTGAGTGGTGGTTTGACAGATATGCCTGCAATCTAAGGACAGAACCAAGAATTCCCTTGACCCCTGGATTTGGATCACATGTTTTCCTGTTTTTCCAACTGCCCTCCTATTCAGGGCACACTCAACCTGAGCCTGTGCCAATAGCCAAGAAGGAGGAGAAGAGGAGATATGCATGGATAGCATTCTGTGAGCAGGAAAGGGGGAGGTGGGGAGGTGATATGTGGAACAGATGCAAGGGCTGGTTATTATTAGTGCCCTTAGTAAACAGGAGAGCAGCTTACCCAGGGATGAAATCAGCTGTTTTTGTACTGGGGAAAGTTCCAGAGACAACTGCCTCTGCTCTCTTCCCAGCTTGATCTGACTCTCTGAAATTTGAAACTGAGTTTCCTGCTTCTAAGTTCTTCACTCTCAGTGTACTTGCTAAAGCCAGGTACATAACTGGATAATAATAATAATGATAACAACAACTATTGTAACTATACGTCCAGGGAAAGTTCTAAGACTTGATATATGTAAACTCAATTTTCCTTATAACCACCCTCGATAGAGAGGCAATTGTTGTCACTGTTTTAAAGATGAAGATCCTGCAGCCCAAAGAGTTGTTCAAAAACAAAATTCAACTAAGTAAGTATAAATATCGGACTGGCTCTCTTGAATCAATTCATGAATCCAGCGGCCACACATCTAGCAAATAGAAGGAAGATCTGAACAACTGTACAAAAAGGAAGGTTTAACCATAGGAAGGAGCTGGGACAGGGAAGTCATAAACAGAAGAAAGGAACATTTCAGGTTAGGTCACCTTCCTTTGTGGAAAGGGTAGAGGTTTATCATGTAGATTACCTCACTAGTGCTGATCAGGTAATTCTCCATTGGCTAAAGGTCACATCCCTGGGAGGGGCTGAAATTGCAATTAGGTTACATATTAAGTCTTGAGTTGCTGACATGGGGCTTAGCATAAGTGACTCCATTTGGAGTCTATGGTTTGTTAACAGAGTTTAAGTCACTGTCCAAGGTCACCCAGGTGGTAAGTGGCAGGGCTAGGATTTGAACTCTTCCTAATCACTCTGCTGCACTGCCCTTGTTTACCTGTCATCCAATCATTTTGGTCACTGGCTTCTTCCAGGAATGACTCTTGGTGTCTCACTATAACCCACGTTATCAGCCCCTCTGCCACCTGCCTAAGTGTCCCCTGGGTTAATGTTTCTCAACCTTAAATGTACTCTTGGATCACTGCAGAGATCTTGTTAACATAAAGACTCTGTTTCAGTAGTTTTGGGTGGAGCCTGTGATTCTGCATTCTTCACAAGCTTCCCAGCCAATGCTGCTAACCTAAGCAAACTCAACATAACACCTGACTCCGTATCACAGACACCAGTTCTGTTTTCCTCTCTGCCATGTATGGGGCTGCCTCCAAAGCAGATCTGTCCCCTCCTGGAACCACCTGATAGACCTATGAAAAGCCTTGCATTTGCAAAAACAATCTACAATCCCAGCTGCTGCCTCATCCTTCTCCACCCGCCGCTTATTCCCCCTCTCTCTGCCCTCCCTTTCTCCTCACTTGTCCCCTCTCCCTTTCCCCTTTGTGTTTCTTTTCTCTCTGACCCATAACAGCTTCAGCTGAGTAAACCTCACTATAGTTCTCGTTATTGGAGACTTCTCACTAAACAAACACAGCATGTGCTTCTTGCCACCCAGAGATTCTGCGATTATGATAATAACGTCTACAACAATCTGTAACCAGCCTGAAGGCTGCTCACTGCCGTGGGATGTGAGCACAACACAAAGAGGAGAAACGTGGGAAGAGAATTAGGGGGAAAAAAAGCTTGGAAGAACATTCTGTACTGTATATATGATTTACAAGGGGCCTTGATTATTTATTATGAACATTATTCTTCTTCCCTATAATCACAAGAGAAAAGAAAACATATTGTTTCATTTTAGGGATATTACAGAGCACTGGGAAGTCTCTTGGAGTTCATAAACAGCAAAAACAGGATGGCTGTCACGTTCACAAAGCCTGAGGAGCTAAGGAGGGCACCACGTGCTCCCACCACTAAGCTGGGCTGCCCACGCCTGACGACCAGCAAGGCCACCTCAGGGGCTCCCGCTTTATGATCCTCCAACACTGTGACTTTTTTTTATTCTGTGGGAACTTCTGATAATTGGAACCTGATGAAAGGGAGGGCCTTTGTGCATATAATGGTATAAGAAACACCATCTCCTTAAAATTCCAAGGTTTCACAAAAGCCTGAAAAGGGGACCCTAGATTCAAAACTATCCAGATGTTATGTGTCCTCCCAAAATTAATTCAGCTTCAGTGTGGTGGTTTTTGGAGGTGGGGCCTTTGGGAGGTAGTTAGGTTTAGATGAGGTCATGGCGGTAGGGTCCTTGATGGGGTTGGTGGCCTTCTAAGGGGATGAAGGGAGCTCTCTTTCCCCAGCCCATTTGAAGATACAAAGAAAAGTCAGCGTCTGCAACCGAAAAGACATACTGAATCCAACTATGTGGGCAACCTGATCATGGGACTCCCAGACACAAGTCTGTGAGAAGAAATTGTTGGCTAAGCCATTCTGTTATGGCAGCCTAAGCTAAGACATCACCTAAGAGAAGCATATTAAGAAAGACTAGTGCTGGCAAAATTGTACAGAAACCAGGGGTAGCATCGTTTAGTGCAAATGAGTACAAAGAACATTCAGAACATGCCACCTCTGCTATCTTTAGGACTGTGAATTTGGGCACATTACTTAACCTCTCTGAAGTACTACTACTTACCTCACGGGCTTGTAGCAAGGACCTAATGGAACAAAGCATGTGAAGGTGACTTCCAGGAAGCAGGCATGCAATAAATGTTGGAGAAAGGTACCACTCTACCTTGGAATGCAGAAGGGGCTTCTAAAAGGGATGGTTCTTTCTCAGAATAAGAGAGATCCATGTGTCTGGGTCCAAGTAAGAGAGGTCTCATCCCTGGTCACCATGGATGCTGACCAGTTGTCAAGAAGGGTTGTCTGCCTTCCCTGACAGGAAAGCACACCTTCTACCACATCCTAAGGAAAACACCCCCATAGTAAGACTGTCCTCTGGGGCATCAAGGAGATGAAGAAGCCCAAGGAGCCTGAGAAGTTTGCTTATAAGCACAATTTGAAGTCCTGGTAAAAAATGCAACTCGGGACAATTGTATTTCTACTCTGAAGTGTTTTTAAAATACTTAAAATCAAAAGGTCAAGGCTTCAAGATGCATAATGACTAGCTGTTTATTTCCATTCCCATCTGCTACTGGTACTTTTGTGAACATGTTCTGACCTCACACTGTGGGTGGAAATGCAGGAAGGATGCTGTCTGTGCATTAGTGTGAGCCTTGAAACCTGTCTAGAGCACTTCTGAAGCCCTGCCCAGATGACATAAATAGACATAGACTCCCTTCCTATCTCAGCTTGAAAAAGGCACTGTAATTCTTGGAATTAAAGGATTTCAGTGTGCTCTAAATCATGTGCCAGGTATTACTAGAAAGAGAGCTTGCGATGATTAAATGAGACAATTTGAGGTCAACCACAGACTTAAAATGAAAGCAAAACCAATGAAGCTTCTAGAAGAAATCAGAGACCATCCTCATGAGCTTCAACAAATGCAAAGATTTCTTGAACAGAGCATAAAGAGAACTAATCATAAAAGAAAAAGATTATAGAAATATTTCTCTTTAGAAGTAAGACCTTTCTGTCTCAAAAGACTCCATTAAGAGATAAGAGGCAAGGGCTCCTGAGTGGCTCAGTTAGTTAAGTGTCTGCCTTTGACTCAGCTCATGATCCCAGGGTCCTGGGATTGAGTCCCACATCAGGCTCCCTGAGCAGACTCAGTGGAGAGTCTGCTTCTCCCTCTGCCTTTGCCAATCCCCCTTCTTATGCTCTCTCTTTGTCAAATGAATAAATAAAATTTTTCAAAGACAGAGAGAGAGATAAGAGGCTAACTGTGAAGTGAGAGAAGATATATATTTGCAGTTCATGTATCTGACAAAGAACTCCCCTCCCATGACGATCAAAGACTACTACGAATTAAGTTTTAAAAGGCAAGACCAAAAGTTTAAGTGATCGAAAGTCTGGAACAAGCACTTCATAAAGGAAGATTCCCAAATGTCCAGTGTATGTGTGAAGAGGTGTTCAACATCACTAGTCAGCAGTGAAATGGAAGTTAAAATGGCAGCAATACATCACTCCTCAGCCACCAGAATGGCTAGAATAAAAGACTGAGTGTGGGAGAGGAAGTGGAGCAACTAGAATGCCCATATCTTCCTGGTGGGAATGTATATTGCTTCAAACATCTTTAAGGGTGACCCCTATGAAGATGGGGACTCCTGAGATGGAAGACACCTAGTGGTAGGGACAAAAATAAGGTAATTTTGACCTGGGAAGATGAAGAGCAGATCTCTCTTACACTTGAGGCCACCCTTATCTCCTGGTTGGTGCTCTTGAGGACTCTAGCTGGCCTTTCCATAGTTCTCCTCTCTTTGTTACATGTTTCTTTCTCTCTTACCCTTGGGCTTGGATCTCTAGGTCTGGGACTGTTGATGTGGTTCCTCTCTCACCATCACCTCCTCCATACCCCACCCCCAGTTCCAACAGTGTTTTATTACTTCAGGGGGATAAACAAAGAAATTAGCAGCAGTTTCATAGATTTACTTCCTATTGCTGCAAAATGCTTGCCTATATAGGCCTTTCTCATGCTGACAAGGTTTTGTCAAAAGACATTCAGGCTTACTGTAGACCTAAATGTATTCTTCTACTGTAATTATTCCCCATTAAGCATGAATGCTTGTGTTTATCATCTTATTGAGTAAATTATCCTTGATCCTTCTTCTCACCATTGCTCAGTAACTCTGTTAATGTTCCTGGTGCCTCATTCCTGCTCCCCCTTCTGACACCCAGTCCTCCCTCTATAGCCTTTTCAACTTAACACTGTTCACAGTTCCATGCATTTCTCATTTAGCCAATGGCATCATTTTCCAAGAACAGTTGGGGAATACTGGATCACAGGCTTCTTTCACAACCTGTGAACATTTCTATGCTTGAAGTTAATGATGCAGTTTTAGGGTGAATGTTTAAATCCAGGCTAATCACAATTTTCTTTAAATCTACTGCATAGTGCACTAAAGTTCATGGGAATCCTTTTTCTGGATGGAGCCTGATATTTGGGCCACTAAATGCTTTCATGTATTTAATTCAAGTGGTCAAAGGAAGGATAGATTTGCATGTAAGACCATTCCTAGAAAATTTATCCCTGAGGTTCTCAGTAATTTTTTTCAGTGTCATAAATGCTGCTGATCTCCATCAGTAATTGGAACTTGCAGTACAAGATGGAAGTTTCTTTTGTTTTGTTCTCATTGGAATTATATGGATGGGTTCTCCTTCTTCTCCTTCTGTGTGGCAGATACCACTTACTGCCTACTCAGTAGTTGTTTTCCACTATCACCACCCCACTCCTTTTCTGAATGCAGAACCCTGATTCTGCTCCAGAAAATACTCAGCAATAGATCGACATCAGTCATGATAACTTCATTCTCCCTGGCCTGTGATTGGTCTAGAGATGGCCATCTGCCACAGTTCAGCCAATGAGATGTAAGCAGACCTCTGGGTGGTACAGTTTTTTAAAAATGGCTGCCTTCCTGGTAAAAGGGCTCACGGCCCTTTGCCCTTCTACCTTTCTTTTCCTTCTACTTCCTTCTTCCTTCCTGGAACACAAATGTGATAGTAGAAGTGCAGTAGTCACATTATGAGCAAAAAGAAAAGGCCAAGAGAAATGCAGAGACATCGGCCTTAATGACATTAAACTGTTGAATTAATAGGAGGCAACTACCCACCTCTGACTTCCTGTTATGTGAGAAAAATAAACCGCTAAGTTTTAAGTCTCCCTAATTGGTCTTCTGTTACTTGAAGACAAAAGCTCTCCTAGCAAACGCTCTCCTTTATCACAGTGAGGTAAAAAGGAAGTAATACTTTTTGAGTGGCTTCTGTACATCAGGGATTGGGTTTATTTAAATAAGCTAGCTCATTAGCTCCTAGGCAGTTGCTCTTAGCATCTCTGTCTACAGATGAGAAGACTGAGTTCAAAGAGGTTTATGAAAAGACAGATCCAGGATGAAAGCCAGGCCTAACTCCAGTGTCGAGACTCTCGTCACCACATCACACAGGCTGCCAACCACTGGGTCAGGCAGATGGAAACTTGTACTGTTTTAGCTGAAGTATGAGCCCTTGGATAGTTGGAAGTAGGAGCATTTGGTTGTTTTGTTCAGATTTGTTATTATCTTTTTTGTTAATGCCCTTAAAACAGTGCTCTACAGGGGCGCCTGGGTGGCTCAGTGGGTTAAGCCGCTGCCTTCGGCTCAGGTCATAATCTCAGGGTCCTGGGATCGAGTCCCGCATCGGGCTCTCTGCTCAGCAGGGAGCCTGCTTCCTCCTCTCTCTCTCTCTCTGCCTGCCTCTCTGCCTACTTGTGATCTCTCTCTGTCAAATAAATAAATAAAATCTTTAAAAAAAAAAACAGTGCTCTACAAAGTGCTGGTCTAGAAGAGGTTTACTATCCTGCCACTCTTTTTTTTTTTAAATAATTATTTTTTTAAGGTTTTATTTATTTATTTGACACAGAGAGAGAGCGATCACAAGTAGGCAGAGAAGCAGGCAGAGAGAGAGGGGGAATACTCTTTTGGTTTTGTGTCCAAAAGTCAGGTAGAGGAATGTATGCCAATAAAAGTTGGCAAAGCCATAGGCTTTCCACCTGAGGAAAAAAATCACACAATTGTGTGTCACTGTCAATTGTTTCAAGGAATTCTTTGGGGGAACGGAGGAGTCTAGTTTATTAAACAGGAGTAGAACTAGCTCTCCTTCACCACCCACTCTTGTTGATAGAAGGTAGGATTTAGGAGGTCACAGCCCAGACATCTTCCCCACAGCCTGAGAGTCTCAAATGTTCACCATTAATGCTACAAAATGGTAAGACAAGAAAAACCCCCATTAGAAGAACCACATCTTATTTTAGGAATTTCACCTCCCCACACCTCCAACCCCTGCTCTTAACACATTGCCAGTTGGTTACTCAGTTGGTAGTCATGAGACCAAAAGGAAAAACAGTGGGCAGGAAATAAGAATGTGTCGGGGACACCTGGGTGGCTCAGTTGGTTAAGGAAATAAGAATGTGTCACAGTGAACCAACGTACATGTACATAAGGCCACAGAAGGAGATAAGTGATGAAAGCATCAATAATGCTTTCATTCCTTTATTCATTCATTCATGCATTCATTCAACAAATATTTGAATCACTATTCTAGGTGATGAACTTCCATAGTAGAACAGATATATATATTTTTTTAAAACATAGATAAATTTATTTTATCCATATCCCTTTTTTATTATCTCCATAATAAACACCATGAAAATATTTTTAAAGTGGTACAGATAAAGAGTGAATGAAGAATGACCCTAGTAATTTCAAATACATCAGAAGAGCTTCTTTGACGACATAATATTTGAGCAGAGTCCTCAATAATAAGAGTCAGGCCACTATGCAAAGATTGGGAGTGGAGTGGGGTGCTTCAGACAGCATGTGGAAACAGCATGTGCAAAGTCCCTGAGATGCAAATAAACCTGATGTGTGACTATGATTTGGGCATAATGAACCAGGATTTAGGAGATGAAGTTGGAGAGAATAGGAAGGCCAGAGTGCGTAGGGGTCTGTGGGCTTTGGCAGAGGATGGAAGGCACTAAAGGGTTTTACACAGGTGTGTGAACTGATCTGTTTTACCTTTTTGTAAAAAAAGACTGCTTTGCAGCTCCCCAAAGAATGGACTGTAGGAAGGCCAAACATGGAGGCAGGAAGGCCAGTTGGGAGGATGCTACAGACATCTAGGTGGGAGATGATGGTGGTTCAGACCCTGGGAGTAGCAGTGGAGATAGGAAAAGTTATGGCAATTGGGGTAACATTTGAAGGCAGAACTGGGGTTGATTTGGATTCATGGTAGGGGGTAAAGGAATGAGGGGTCAAAGATAATTCCAGGCCCCTTGTGGGATGGCGGTTACCCTTTGCTGGGAGTAGAGAACGCTAAGGTGGACCATTTTGGGGAGATACTGTGGAAGGGGTGGGACTTGTGAGTTCTATTTTGGACAAGTCCCATTTGAGAAACTTAAGAAACAACCAGATGGATTTGCTGAGTGGGCAGTTAAATAATATGGCAACAATCATAGCAATAACTGTGGTCATTAATTAGGTACCTGCTACACACACGTGTCCTTATAAATGCCATCATGCTTGGTACCCAGTCTTATAATATAGGTGTTAACCACTGTGGTAACCCTGAACTCCAGATAAGGAGAAGACTTTCCCAAAGGTCAAGCTACTTGTCCAAGATCCTATAGTAGTGAGTAGGTGGCCACCAGGCCATGAACTCAGAGCTTGTGGTTCCAAGACCCATGTTTTTTTCCCCTGAGTTCACCCAGAAAGAGGGTCCCTCGGGGAGCTTCCAAGATCCTTTCTGAAGCTATTGTGCTTATCTAGAGGAGTGGGGCCTGCTTTTTAGGGGTGGGGCTTCCCTAGGCCAGGCCACTAAGCTTTTTTAGGGCTCTTTCCCTGGGCAATCCCCCCTTAAAGAGAAAGGAAAGAGATTTTTCATGGACTAATGAGATGTCACCTTCTGTCTAAGTTTATTAAATCTGAAAAGTTCTCAATTTTAGTGCAAAGATTGATTCTTTTCCCCCTCTCCTTTCTCAGGGCTTTTAAAAAGTCTGACATTATTGGACCGCACAGAAAATATACTGAAATGTATTTGTCGTGAAGGAGAGAGGGAGCTGCTTGGTTTCTGGACTAGAGAAAGGGCAGCTGCCAACAAGAATGCATTAAGGCCTCTGCCTCTGGTTATTTAACCTATAACGATTTCTTTAAAAGCTCCCAGAAACCTGCGTGGTGGAAAACAGTGAGTCCTGTCATTACACAAACTGAAAATAAACCATGATTCCATCTTCTGAGGGCAGCCAAGCAGTGATATTAGCAAAATAAAGATGTATGGCAGAGCAGGAGCCTTTGCCAAGGTCCTCAGAAGGAGGAGAATAAGACTCCCAGGAAGAAAGAGGAAGGTCAGACTCAGTCATCTTCATGAAAGAGGGTGCAGGCAGGTTCTTGTGATCTTGTAGGTCCGACCAAGGACACCGGGACACACTTTATACCCACACAGCACAGCAGATGCTCCAGTCTGAGGGATGGAGGACACCAAATTCGGCAGCATTTGAAGCTTAGTCTCAGGGAACATTTTCTTTCTTGAATCCACATGAGGACACAATCCAGATTTTCATCTGCTACCTCTGTCTTTCTCTGTTTTTCTCCTGGATAATTTCCATGAGAAAAAATATGGCTCCTCCAGCAGAATGCAATAAATGGACATTCTGAGCTCGAACAGGGCTTTGTTTTGCAACACCCCCCCCCCCACACACACACACATTTTGCCTTTTGAGTTATATCAAACCTGACATTATCCAAGGGTTTTTGCATTCACTGATTTTTCAACCTGGTGAAGTTTGTGGACAATTTCAATAATGTATCCGACCAATTTGTGCTGGGGTCATGACAATCCAACCCACTGGACAGCCCTGAGGCAGCTGCTCTGTCCAGCTTTTCCCTTCTCTTCCCATACGCTATTTCCTTAAGAAAAGAGACATAGGGTAATCCTAACTCTTTACTGGGTTGCCTGTCTTTTTTCTCCTCCGCCCCTCGCCTGCTGGTGAACTTCAAACCCTTCCTCCTGCAAGGGGAGGGGATGAGGAGTAGACAAACCTCCCAGACTCATTGGTCTCAACTTCCTAAAGCAGCTGAGCTCATACCGTGTGTGAATTATTATTTGCAAATCAACATCCACCCCCCCCCCAAACAACCATCAATGTGCTATTAAGACAGAATCCTAGAAGTTTCGATCCTAAGTGAGCACTTGCACTTTAGAAAGGGCAAAGGGTGACTATTGGTTTGGCCAGCGAATTAGCTTTTGCCTTCTCACCTGCTTAGAATTTTCACATGCCACTAATTCAATAACCTCATTAACACAAAGACCTTTTTTTCCCTATATTTCATGGATAGTCTCTCACTTCTTTACCATAGCTATACATGAGCTAGCTTTTGTTATTACCCTTATTGTCTAAATGGGGAAAGCTAGGTTCATGGAGGTACTGCAAATTAAGGCAAGGACCAAATTTTAGGCTTTGACATTGAATTCTACATGTGTTGATCCATTACAGAGGACCAGCCAGATATGGTCTTAAACTTGTCTTAAGATTCTTTAGTATTTTTAAGACTTTTTAAAAGCTCAAACCAAGAGCATGATGGTTAGTTTTACTCTTTAACAGGGGGAATCCTCTCACTGCGGGTCTATAAACTATTAAACACTTAAAGACGAGGAGAGGAAGGGTCCCGGAAGGTTTATCCCACCTGGAGACAGCACATTCCCCTGCACAGAGGTGGTGAACTATCACTATTTAATCAATGAATAAATTTCTGGGTAGTCATTACAAACTACGGCTAATTTATTTTAAATCAAAGTTAGGATACAATTGTATCCCAATTTCAAAATATGTAAGGATTAGCAAATGCATAAGGAAAATAACCAAGAAAAATATATACCACATATTTAATGTCTGACACTAAAAAAATAAAGAAAAAAAGAATGAAAAAGAAAACACATTACAGCATATTTACACTACCGTTAAGCGTGAAGCCAAACACATCTATTTATGAATTCCAGATCCTCCACTGTCCACGGTATAACTTGGGACAGGTGACTCAACCCCATTATTCCTCCTTCTTCTCACTTGACAAATGGAGGTGATAAAAATGTGTACTTCACAGTACCGCTACAATGTTTAAAGGAGATAGTGTCCAGCACTAAATTAACTATTCTTATTATTGTTTTCATTCTTATTATCATTTTACCCTAATTCACATTTCCATGAGCTTGAAAATCACTGTATCATGATGCCTTTTTATCAGCAGATACAGTGCAGTCTGGCTGCAACTGCAAAAGTCAACAGCATTCATCACATGGAATGTGGAATAAGAAGTTAGTTTTCCCCATCCTTCACTGTCAACTCACCAAATCAGTAAATAAATAAATGGGGGTGTCTGGGTGGCTCAGTGGGTTAAGCCTTTGCCTTCAGCTTGGGTCATGATCTTAGGGTCCTGGGTCAGCTCAGGTCATGATCTCAGGGTCCTGGAATCGAGCCCCACATCAGGCTCTCTGCTCAGCAGGAAGCCTGCTTTCCCCCTTTCTCTCTGCCTGCCTCTCTCCCTGCTTGTGATCTCTCTCTCTCTCTGTGTCAAATAAATAAATAAAATATAAATAAATAGAGCCAGCAGGCGAGCAGAGGAATTGTTGAGACAATAGTTATTCAGAAGAAGAAAAAAAGACAACCTGCCTTCAACCCATCTGGCATGTACCAATGGCAGATGGAGGGATGGCACAAGTGCCTTTTTCTGTGAGTCTCCATCCCTTTCTTCTTATTTTCTGGCTTTGTACTAGGAGAGGAGAAAAAAGCTGTCTGCATTTTACCTACCAGGTACACTCTGGGTATTTAATGGTAAGTCATTGTTCACTAACTTCCAGAGGCAAATCAGGAGAGAGGGCAGTAACAAGATTCAATTTTTTTAATAACTAAGAAAGCCAACCAGAGACATTTCAGTCCTGAGACAATAGACCCCATGGAGGATAGGGGAGATGGTAAGGGACTGAAAACTGTAGGATAATATGTAAATCTGCATACTAAAGAGCAACATTCCCTTCTCCTACTCAGACCCCAGAATTTCCACAGCCAGGTTTATAATCCTCACACAGGAGGTTAGAAGATCTTTCTTTGGAAGAATTCAATACACATAGACCTAGCTTCAAAGGCTGGAGATCATCCGGTGGATAGGTTTCCTTCTTCCTGACCACCTGCAAGGGAACCCATGGGTCAGCAAGCCTCATCCATGAACATGGAGCTTCTAATTAGAGGTGAACTTCTAAAACAGGATCTGACAACTAAAGGTCACCTGATATTTGAGGAAAGCTTCTAACATGAAAAAGAGAGATTCAAGCAAGCAGCAAAAGGATTTGAAGACAGCAGAAACAGTCCAAAAAGCAGAAGAAACCTTCCCCCAAATGCAGAGATAACAGAAGACGTTGCATCCATTAAATAAGATCACAGAAAAGGAAAGAAAATTAAACATTGAAAATTTTTAAAAAAGGAAAGCCAAATTTATAAAAAAAAAATTTCAAGTAAGACTCCAAGAAAGTTTAACTAAAAAGAGAGAGAGAAAAAAAAACAATATTAAAATCAGAATATCAATCCAAAAGGTCTGTATCAGATAAGATTAGGTTTGGCTACATTTAACAGAAAATGTAAAATGTTAGTGGTTAAATGTGCAAAGATTTATTCTCTCTGAGGGTGGTATGATGGCTCCAGAGAGACTCCTATCTTCTTACTCTGCCACTTTCAGCATCTGGCGTCTATCCTCAAATACACATCATGATCCAAGACAGCTTCTGGAGCTCTGGTCATAAAATCTGCATTCCAACATCAGGAAAGAGGAAGCCAGGAGGGACAAAGGGTACTCTTCTTGTCTAAGTCAGCTCCAAAAGCAGTGTTCCAATAAATCCTATACTGACGCTTTTCACTGGTATCTCATTGGCCAGAATTTATTAACTTGGTCTCATCCAGCTACAAAGGAATCTAGGAAATGTGTTCTTTTAACTAGGTACTTTACCACAGCCAACCAGTAAGTATTGTCCTACTATGGAAGGAGAGGATACAAATATTTAGGTAGGCAACTGGCAGTCCTTAGTACAGGGTCCAGCTTCTGATTAATAAGAAGCCTATCAAGGATAAATAGAGAAAATGGACAGAGGAAATTATTCAGGGGTGCCTGGGTGTCACAGTCGGTTAAGCAGTTAAGCACCCAACTCTTGGTTTCAGCTCACATCATGATCTCAGGGTCCTGGGATGGAGCCATGCATCAGGCTCCTGCTCAGTGAGGAATCTGCTTGAGGATTCTCTCTCTCCCTCTCTCTGTTCCTCTCCCCCTCCTCTGTTTCTCTCTCAAATAAATAAACAAATCTCCTTTTTTTTTTTAAGGAGGAATTACTCAAGACTAGTACAAAGAGATCTCTCCATATTGATGAACTAGCAATTACCAAGCATAATGAGTGAGAATTTAAAAATACAGTTAAATCTAGGAGGAGCCTGGCTGGTTCAGTAGGTACAGCATCTGACTCTTGATCTTGGGGTCCTGAGTTCAAGCCCCGCCTTGGGTTTCGAGATTACTTAAAAAATATATATGTAATAAATGATATATATGATATATATATATATATATATATGTAATAAATGATATAAATATATATTTCAGATTCATAAGATTTCAGATTACTGGATAAAGAGAAGATCTAAGGTAAATTCAAAATCAAAGGATTGGGGCCAGCAACTGCAATGGACTTGTCAACCATACCGCTGGAGCTGGAAGACCGTGGAGAAATGCCATCAACATTTTGAGGAACACAATGTTCATCCTAGAGTTTCAAACCTGCCACAACTAACAATCAAGTGTGGAAAGTCTCAACCACTAAAGCGTGTGCCAGACAAGAAGCTGAGAGAGGAAAAAAATGTGGATTCCAAGTACCGGGAAATTCCCAGGAGGGCAGCTGGTTAGCAGGTGGGAGGCACAGCCAGCCCAGTTTGGAGGAAGAGAGTGGAATGGATAGATTATCTGAAATTTTTACTGAGAACCTATGGGAGGTGTAAGAAAACTTAGCAATAGATTTGAAGAAAACTAAAAACAAATCCAAAAAAAGAAGCAATTATAAAAAGCTAAATCCTTATCCACTGTTACAGAAGTGAGATGGTCATGTCTAAAACAGATTGATTGAGTAAGAACGCATAATGCATATTACTAAAATATGGATACAGATTAAAAAAAGAAAAATCTGAAAGAGTTGGGAGTAGTTGCTTCTGTAGAAGAAGGAAATTGGAGTAAGAAAATTCTTTTTCATAAGCTTTTCAGCACTATTTTTAAACTTATCTGCATTATCACTTTGATTTAATAAAATAAGTTTTCAAAATATGAAAACAACTAACCAAGTCATTGTCCTTTTGCTAAATTATCCAAACTACTCAGCGGTGTCCTTCATTGGAATTATTGAGAAATACAATATTAAATGAAATAGCAGATTAATCTGAATTTATTTATCTTTACTAGGAACTCAATACCTCTATCAACTAATCCTATGGATTCTAAAAATCAAAGTGCCATTTTGTTCAGGAAGGTCAACACTGCACACATGCACGCACGCACGCGCACACACACACAGCATTTCTGTCCATGTTTCATTGAATAAATTTGAAGGCTTTAGAACAAAAGATTCACAGGAATGGTTTCTCAAATACCAAACTGTTAAATTCCTACGTCCTTAGCTTAACTGTTTAACTATTGATTTAAAAAAAAAAAAAAAGCCAAGAAATGTTAATGAGATAAACTGTGGAGGGAAAGAATCTGTCAAACTGAATGGAGAAAGAAGACAGCTAACATCACATCTCTGCAAAGATGAGTATTATTTGAAAACTCACTGTGCAAATTTTTCACTGAGAACTCCAGCTAAAGCATTTTCTTGAGCTGATCAGGACAAAAGAATGTGTGTGTGCTGTGTTTACACGGCCCAAGGACCGGGATGTTCCCTTTCATTCTCTTGGAAAGAGGAGTTGGTTGAAGGATCCCGGGAGGTTTTTCTCTCCTTGGAGATAAAAAACTGGAAGACTATTAATGGGCCTTTAAGGTGTGTTTGATGGGGTGAGCAAAATGAAAGCCATGTTAAGCCTCTCTTCTTGATTCTGTGCTGCCCACAAGCAGGAGAAAGGATGGTTTGATTCTGCCATACCTGAATTCTGTGCCTTTCCTCTCTTGGCTCCCTTGTGATTTCACTCCTCGGGATGTGTCTTTTTATTTTACAGATGCAGACTTTCATACATTAAAGGCAGCAAGCCCTTAATCTCACTCCGGATAAACACTGGATTTTGAAACCCAGCTGCCCACACGAGTCATGTGGACCCATCAAATGAGGAGTGAACCTCAACCAAGCTTCAGATGCCTGGGTCCCTACACTGGACAGTGTATGTAATGACAAGGAAATTCACCCATGAGGTAAAACTAAGTGAAAAAAGCAGAACATTTGTGTGTACATATGCTATATTATATGAATGGGTTTTTGTGTTTCAGAGAAATACATACATATATTACCTCTCTTTATCTGTATTCTAGATTATGGGTTATTTGCAATTGTGATTGCCTGTGTTTTCTAAATTTTTAACATATGAGGCCAAGAGCATACATTACTTTATCATTAAAAATAAAATGAAACTTGAATAGGAATCTTTTTTTTTTTTTTCTGTTTAAGGCAAAAGGAACTTGTAGCATATTTCCCATCTGCATGCATCTTCTATATTATAATGTCATTCAGGTTGGATGTGTGGAGAAGTACTGGTAGTTACACCCTGAAGTTCCTATGGACTTTTTCTGGGGTGGACCACATGGCCTTGGATATCATAATCTGGCTTCCCTGCTGGGGTTCTGTTCTTCGGCAGACTTTTTCAGCAAAGTGCCTTTCTCCACCTTCACCAAGGGCTTCCTGACTATTTGCTTGAATAGCCAAGAAGGATAAATATTTCAGGCTGATTAAGATGAACTTTGATTTGAAGAAGCATCTCTTTTCAAAAGTTTTCAGAATGTAGAGTTTTATTCTTACTAAGCAGTAGAGAGCTGATAGGCAAAGAAGGCCCTTAGAAAAGTGAGCTATTCTCTCTTTCTGCGTGACATTATATCTTCCTTCGGCCTTCTGTTATCTCAGATCAAATTTACCAGCACTGGAAAAAAAACAGGAATATCAGTCTTTTAAATGACAGGGAAACACAGCTAATCCGATATCTGAACTTGTTACCTTATAGATGCAGAAGGAGGAAGACTAAGGTTTCTTTTTTGGAGAACTGACCTGCCAAGGCCTGACTGTGTCAACTGGGTGACTGAACTTTCAGTTAGAGAAGCAGTCCCTCTCCTTTGTTGCCATTAAGTGACAGTTTAATACTGTGTCACATGTCAGCCTCTTGTTACCATCTGAACATGCAGAATTCCAGGACTTTGGAGAACAGTTGATTCTTAATCATCCTTGAGAACAGGGTGTCTCTATTTAGGCAATACAAATGCAATCAGCCCAAAATGGCAGGAAAATTATAACATGTTTATTTCATCTTGGACTACTTTTTTGCTTGAACATTTGAAATGTGTGGCTGTTGTTCAGAAGTTTGTACCATTTCCAACAAAGTAACAAAACTACAGAGTTGAGCTCTGACTCAGGAGTTGCTCTGAAACTGTCTTTCTTATCCTATCACTCTGTTCCAACCTGCTCCATATTGTCACACCATGAGGGCCAAATAGAGTCCTTTCTCACCAGGACAGAAATAAAACATCCACTTCAGCTGACTTATCACCTCTAAGCTCTTATCTTTCTGGTGCAGAAAATTCCCTGGACAGATGAGAAAAAGAAGGCTAGATATTTTTTGAAAACTAATTAATCAATGACAAATTTATTGAGAACTGACGTATTATATGACGCTTAATGTGTTAGGTGCTGGTGGTATTGGAGACTATTTCTGCCCTTAAAGATGTAACCAAGAGCTATGACACCATGATCTCAGTGCTGGAGTGCAGATGGAGAAAGAAAGTGCTAGATATTCAGAAGTGGGGCCCCTACACTGAAGGTTCAGAAGGCTTTTCTAAAGTAAGTGGGCACTGATATTAAAGAACGAAGAGGAGTTCTCTATGTAGCAAAGTGGGAAAAGGTATTCCAAGACAAAGAAATGGCTTGGTGAAGGCAGAGTCGGGAGCACATATGGTGAATCCAAGGGGGTCCCAAGTCCTTTGGGATAGCCAGGGCACAGCGTAACACAGAAGGGAAGACAAGGAGTGGAAAATCATATGGGAGGGACAAATCTTGGAGGCTTTGCAGGCAACACTAAGTTATCTAGGCCTTCTCTTGAGATCAAATAAGAGCAAATGAGGGATTTTGAGCAGGCGAATTAGATGATTAAATTTCCCTTTAGAAAAATCACTATGGATACAGGGTAGAGAACAGTTGGGAGGAACGGGAAGAACACTGGAGCCAGAGACACCAGTTTGGAGATGATGGCAGGAGACCAGGCCTGCATTAAAGAAGGTGTCTGAGAGGCAGCATAGACAGGGTTTTGTGATGGATCAGGGGGTGGTGGTGGAAGTCAAGGAGAAGGTTAGGATGAACCAGGGTTTTGGCTTGAGAGAATTGGTGAGTTATAATGTCATTAACAGAAACCAGTGATCTAGAAGGAGGATAAATTCCACTTTAAAGGGCTTCTAGTATGACAGGATAGCTCTTATCAGGATGGAGGTTGCACTGGCACAACCACGCAGAGATGGTGATGAGTCAATTGCTATAGTCATGAGTTCACCGAATCTGCTCTACACCAGGCACTGGGCTGGGCAGTGAGACAAGAGTCCTGTGGCACAGGATTCACTTCCTTTCACAGTTCTACTCCCTACCAACCCAGAGACTCTCACGATCCCATTACCTACTGCGTTTCCATGTCAACATCTCAAATATGGCAACCACTCCCTCAGCTTCTTTGGATGAACATTGTGATAACACTGGGGAAAGCCCTTGGTACATTGTAACCACTGGAACCTGAATGACAATTTCAACAAAGAAGCTGAAAGTGGAGTTTGCCTTGTAGATAATGGACCATCCTGGCTATGGAAGAGTCAAGAAACAAGAGGTGAAGAAAAGCTAATCTTCCTTAGCAGTGTGACAGACCCAGAAGGAAGTGAGGAGGGGACTCACAGGGACTCCATCACGCCCCTCCTACACCACATTGACTGCCCCCCTCACCCACAGTGTACAGGGATGTAAGCTGGGATAGAGGGAACTACTCAAATATCATGGGAGAGTTTGTAAAACTAAGAACAGTTATCAGTAACATCGTTCATTTTAAATAATAATTTCTTCTTGTTGGTGTTTCCAATAAGGGCAGATTAATTTCAGATGTGGTACAGGTAAAGAGGCAAAGTCCCTTCCATGCCTGTGGCCCTTAGTAGTGAAACAAAGTGCTTTCAATTTTATGAATCTCATAGACTTCACCTCTTGGTATTCTGATAATGACTCTGAGGCATGGCAGAAATTATTATACTTGTTCTGCAGTATTAATTAATAAGAATTAATATTTGGGGTATCTGACAAGCTAGTGAACATCATACAGATAGTTGATGCAACCTTGAATCCACGTTCATCTCTCTGAGATGAAGACTTTTTTATGTTATTTTATATATTTACTTAGAGGGATCAATAGTTTTGAAAACTTTGCAAAATATTGTTCTGCAAATCCCTTCTCAGTTTCTCAAAGATTAGGTCTGAGAAAGTATTTCAGAGAATTCCTGGCTCCATTTCCAATTCCCTCTCTTTCCTAAATCTCGAGACCCTTTTCTCTACTGGTTCTTTTAACCTACAACATGGTAGGGTCTCTACCCTCCCTGACTCTTTCTCCTCTTGTAGGTATGATCCCATCTCTCTCCTCCTCTTCTTGCTCAAGATTTCTGAAAAAAAAAACTGGAAGTGTGGTCTACACTTCTCCAGTTTTTTCTGTATTTCAGTCCACTAAATCAGGCTTCCCTCTAGGACCAGTGCACTGAACTTGTAGTTACGAGGATAACTCATGACCGCCCCCCTTGTCACATGTTTTGGCCCTTGAATGTGACTTTCATGCAGTATGTACTTCTGACCATGTCTTCTCTCTGCCTGGTTTCTGTGGCCTCTTGCTCTGGGCTCCTTCCCTGCCCTCTCCCTTCTCCCCCCATCTCCTTTGTGGGCTGGCTCCTCTTTCTCTGCCTGCTCAGTATACACCTTGACCTTCCTCTCTTTCACTCCACAAATGAGGATGGTATATCTCAGCCTTTTTGTGTTTGCAGCACCCTCTGGAACAGCAGAGTTTGTGGAGGCAGTATGAAGGAATTTAACTGCATCCAAGATAGTGAACTATCTCCTTGTCGCCTTTTGGGACAGTATGGCTGTTTAATGGCATCGTTAAAACTGTAATGCTGCAAAAGAAAGTTACACAGGATCATGAGAGCTTATAATAGGAGAAGTTGACCTAGTCAAGACCTCGGAGAAGTTTGGTTGAGCTCTGAGAAATGAAGAGGAGTTCATTTGGGTGATGTTCTCTACAAAGAATAAACAGCATATGTATAGGGCCTGTGACAAGAAAGAATGTTCCCTGCTCAAGGATCTGAAAGCAGGCCTGCATGCCTGTAGAAAAGAGGTCGGGGGAGAGGCCTGAGCAAGTCATGCTGGAGACAGTGAGGGCTTTCCGAAAAAGCTCAGGATCTTTGTTGTTACGATCCAAGCAAAGGGAAGTCACTAAACTACAAATAATGGGGGTTAATAAGATCAGCTTTGGGTTTCAATATGATCTCTCTGGCCACACTGTGGAAAAGTCTGGAAGAGAGAAACAGAGTGTTGCACAGTGATCAGCTGGGAAGCTGCTTATGGGAGCACTGGGGAGAGGAAAAACCAGCCAGACCCAAGAGATGAAATCCATCTTGGGAAGGAGTAATGAGGGAAAGGCAGCTGAGGAAGTTGCTGGGTGGGCCAGGTGGTCATGTGGGCAGATGGGCAACACGGAGAACAGGATAGGTTTGGGAGGAAGACCTTGAGTGTGGTCTCAGACACGTGGAATTGGAGGCTCCCGAACTGCGGAGCTCTGTCAGACATTCTCTCTCTGAAGTGGCCTCCCTTCTCCAATTTCTGACAGGGAAAACTCCAGTCCCTCCATGGAAGCCCAGCTCAGGTACTGCTGTCTCCTTCCTTCCCCACACCACACAGAGCTCATCATTTCTTCTCCTGTATTACCTCTCTGTCCAAGGCAATCTCCTCTCTGGTAAGGAACTGTAAAACTCTATTTGCAAGCTCATGTCCTCCTCTAAGCTGTTTGCTCCCTGGAGGCAAAGCTGTGAATTCATCTTTGCACCCCAAGAACCAGTACATTATCACCATCTAATAGCTGCTCATAAACACTTGAAGAATTGATGTGGAAACATGTATAAAACATTTACGATTTCTCTAGCACCTTTCTCCTGACGAGCTCAGGAAGTCATAGCAGCTGGAAATACATGTTTACAAGTAGAGGGTATGAAAGTGAGCTTTTTCAGACATTTGCGAGCTATGGGAGAAGAGACATTTGCCCGTCACCAGGTCACTATAACCATTAGGATTCCGTTTGGCTGCAAGGAACAGAAAACCCAGCCTAGTGGCTTAAACAAATGGGGACTATTTTTCTCACATGGCAAGATGTTCAGTGAGGGGCTGTTGCTGGCATTGCCTGGAATGCCCAACAATGCCAGGCTCTTTTTCACTCAGTCATCCTAGTCATATTGGTCTTGTGGCTTCATGTTCACTGTCTCTTGGTTGTCACCTGGTTACAGCATCCCTAGACATCCCATTTGTGTTCAGCCATGAGGAACATGGAAAATGGAATGACAGAGCCAGCAGCCTATCCATTCAACTAACTCCTGCTTGGGTCACTCAGTCGAAGCCCTGATGGGAACTCTCTGGCCTTATGGAAATGTCTTCTCTGGTAATTTATCTTTTCTTCCTTTTTTGAAAGATTAGAATTCTAGTTGTTATGTGTTCAATGAGAATAAGCATTAGGGATTTGGAGGAGAGTGTCTTGTCTGGTTATGTTTCAGGGATTTTTTTTTTTTTTTAAGTAGTGTTCACCTGAACAAAATTGTTTTTGAATTTTAGGTTGAGCAAAGTTTTTCACATTTCATACCCATGATCATTTTATGGCTTCAAAAGGAAGAAAGGCAGGAGGAACACAGCACAAATAGGCAGGAAGCAAGTACGTCACTGTTTTCCACTGACTACACATATGCCCCTTTTCACCTAAATCCAACGGAAATCCATGTTCTTGACAACCCAGGAGTGAAAGACATCCGGAGTGAATTATTTATCCTTGCTATGAACATGGGTAATTAAGAAACCAGCTAAGGGCTGCGTGGGAACATACTTTGACAGCAGCTCCTACACAATCTGAACCTGAAGACGGGTTGCAACCCATGTGTGAGATCCTTCCTGCTGGTATTAACTGCTTCTTTCCCTGTGTTCCCCTGCACTTCATACGTGGCCTTGGCACAACCCTGAGCACAGGTCTCTCCTCTGCTCCAGCCCAGTAGTTCCCTTAGTGTTAGAGACCCTGCCTCCCTCACCAGCATACCTCAAAGACCCTGCAGAGGGCTGGCTTCTAGCAGATGTTCAAACACTGCAGGGCTGAGCGAAAGAGTCCGTGAGTATCCTCTTTGCTCCTCCACCAGTAGGAAGGTCCAGGACATTGGGAGGTAGGAGATCCTCACCAAAGGAGCACTGCACCTAAAGGGACACACCCAGCCTTAGACACAAACTTTCTGCATGTTCCAGGGGGCCTGAACATGAAGTATGATGGGCGTGTGCTGGCCACACCAAGTTCTTCCGGCTCACACATTTCAGTTTTCAAACACAGTCCACTTCCTTTCCCCTTAGGCTCCTCCTGGGACAGTCTACCTCCCCAGGACCTCCTTCACCTGGCTAATTCATGCTCATTTTTCAGTTAGATGATGTCTCTTGGGCATCACCTCCTGAAGAAGATTTCCCTGACCTCCCCAAGCCTGGATCGGCACCACCTCCACGACCACACCCTCTTGGTTCTGGACTGTAACTTGCCCATTAGTTTCCCTTTCTAGACCGTGAACTCTGAGAGGGCAGAAGGTGATTTTTGTTCTCTCTTTTGTCACCACAGCTTATTATGCCTCCTGGAGCATAAGAAGGGTTCCAGATGTCTTGGAGTGAATTGGTGGAGCAGTGGCATGTCCCTAGCGTGGCGGGGCCTCGGGCCCCCTCTCTCCGCGGCTGGGACTCTGGACGCGCACCGGGAGAGGCGCGCCCCTGCCGCTGGGACCCGCCCCCGGCCTCCAGAGCCGCCCCGCCCTCCGGCCGCGTCCTAGCGCGCTGGGCGGCGGCGACTGGGGCAGGAGCCCGCGGAGCAGGTGGGGCGAGGGCCCCGCCTCCGCGTCCCGGCAGCCCCAGAGCGGGCGGCTGCAAGGGAGCTGGGCGCACCGAGCGCAGTGGCACCGAGCTCAGTGGCACCGAGCGCAGCGGCACCGAGCGCAGCGTGGCCTCGGCGGCGGCGGCGCCTGGAGCACTCGAGCTGCGGGACAGAGCCCCGAGCCTGGAGGCGGCGGCAGGGACGTCGTCCGGAGCCTGAGTCCTACCTAGCTGCAGGTAGCGGTGCGCGACCGCGTCCGGGTCCGTACCGGGCTGGGGATGTTGGGGTGACGTGCTGGGGCAGCGGCCGCTCGAGCCGGTCCCGGGACGGAGTGGACCGGATAGTGTTGCCGCGCGCGCGCGCTCGTGTGCCCGGGAATCCCCGCCCCCAGCCGCCCGCCGCCCTCCGGGTAGCGCCCTCCGAGCCCGGCCGTAACGGGACCGCAGAGGGAACGAGGTCACCGTGGGGTTGCCTGGTGACTTCTCCTGACCCGACTGTCCAGTGAGCGGCCCCTGGCGCGCCCAGGCTGCCTGGCCTGGGCTTCACCGAGCTCTCCCTTTCTCTTTCCCGCTTGCCCCACCCCCGAACAAAAGGCTGGGGTCTCGGTGAGGAGGGGGCAGACTCAGGAAGAGCTGGGGCGAAGTAAAGAAGCACTAAGGACATGGCAGGGCTGGAGATGGCTTTGGGGATACAGAAGCCAGTCCCGGAGGTGTAAAGTGACTTGCCCAAGGTCACACGGCTCGTGCGTGGCGACCTAGCTGGGATCTGACAGGTCTCAGGACTCCCCTCCCAGTGCTCATCTCCAGGCCCCAAGATCACTAAGCTGGCTGTGCTCCAGAGATTTAGAATTGGCCCCACGTGGGCTTTAAAGTCCCCTGAAGGAGTCAGAGAAGGTGGCAGAGACTGCCCCTCCCCCCAGGCCCCCTGAGGCGGAGGGGAGCAGGGTTGCGAGAGCCCGCACTTGGAAAGCGGGTGTGAGGGACAAGCCCTGCCCTGTGGGCAGGCAGGCACAGCCTCGCAGGAACAGTGCCTTCTGAGCGTGGCGTGCCAGCCGCGTGGGTGTGCCTGCAGCAGGAGCTGGAGCCGCGTGGGGACCGAGTGTACGCTGCTCCCTGGAAAGTTCTACCGGGAGAGGCCCCTGAGAGCTGTTCCCGGCTCGCTGGGATGCCCCGGCAGCATCCCTCATATTCTGGATGTTTTTGTATTTGGAAGCAGAGTTACTTTGTAGCAGGAAGTTGGGCTGTCACTTCGCCTCCAGGAGTGTCATTAGCTACAAAACGAGGCCCTTGTTCTACATGACCTGTGTGATTTAGTTAATGCCCCTGTCCTTATTATCAAAATCTTTTATCGTTTCAGAAGGCGGGTTGGAAATACATTTCTTTTGGTCAGACATAGTAGTCATCACTGGGACCCCAACCTTCCCTGAGCTGGTTTTTGTTTGTTTATTTTCGTAACTTTAGGCAAAGCTAATGATGGCAATACAGGGTAGAAGTGGGGTTACCTCTGGGCCTTGTAATGACCAGGACAGGGCATGAGTGGGCTTTCTGGGGTGTTGGAAATCCTCCTTCCCTTGCCTTACCAGTGATCCACAGGTGTATAACCTATAGATAGTTATGAAGTCATTCCCTTGAGATTTGTGCACTTGACTTATGCGTTACCTTGATAAAAAAGTAAATAAAAATTTAATGCTAAAAATCCACTCACTGTGGTAGCACACAGATTAGTCCAGTTTTCCAGGCAGTGCATTTTAGAGGTACATTTAAAAACCACCAAAAAAAAAGGGGGGGGGGTATGGAGAACAAAAGAAAGTTGAGAAATAACAGGAAAGGAAACGTACACTGCAGAGGACTTTACCAAATGCCTGTATGAACATCACCTCAGGGAAGTCACAGTTCTTTAAGGGAGATACTGTTATTCTGCCAATTTTACGGATGAGCAAATAAAAAGTCATACACTTTTAAAAGCCCATTTATGCCTTACCCGGAGGAGCCAGGGTTAAGAACCTGAGTACACAGACTTCAAATTCTGTACCTACCATCGTAAACAGACAATTTTCGATCACCTGAAGCAAAGGCACAAGACTTGAAGTTTGGCTTCCTGCCCTGCCCCCTTTTTGTTCCTTTCCAGGAGTCTCTGTTGTTTTCATATAATTGTGTGTATGAGATTTTGTCACAGATTTTGTCTGAAGTTAGCCAGCAGCAGAAGGAATGGAGGAAGCATGTGTGTCTAAGAACATACAGTTTTAGAAACAGGAGAAAGCCAGCTGGCCTAGCCTGCCAACGCTCTTTTTAGATTTATTGTTCAGAAACGGTATAGAACAGGTTGTGATTTTGTGGTTACTCAAACACACACACACACCACTGAATAATTTAACCTAGCAAAGGTATGAGAAACCAAAATATAATTAACTCTAGAGGAGCACACCTAGTAGAATTTTCACCAGGGATCAGTCAACTTTCCTACATCCTAGAATTTATAAAGACATTTTCCTTAACTCTTAAGTAGACACAAAAACAACAAAAAAAGCACACACTCTACAGAAATAACTCAGCAGAGGAAGAAAAGTTGTTTTCAAGCCAACGTGTTGTAAATATACATTAAATTTGGGGCAGACAGTATTTGAAACTTTAAAGTATAGTAACATTGTTTCTAGAGAGAGACCTTATTCTAATGTGTGGTCTTCTAGTGATTTTATATTTCTGCCTAAAATTCAGACCTTAGAGAAGTAGAAATGTGTTTGTTTTACCAGCCTGTTTCTTATTGCAATGTTGGATGTTTGCCTTATTCCTGGAATTATAAAGTTTTGGTGTAAAGAGCGTGGGTTAAGTGGGGCAACCAAAGAGGTGTCTCTGGGTGAATCTGCTTAGCCAAGTGCCATCAAGCATGATTCTGCATCATGAAGTTATCTTTAGGCGAGTTTTGCCTTGTCACAGTAGCGTTCCTGCCATCTGGCTGCTGGAATATTTTAGAAAGGAATCGTAATGTTTGACTGACTTCGCTGATGGCATGACAAAACAAACTTTGAGAGGGAACTATTAAATATGAGTTAGGAATGGTGAGAAAACGATCAGTTACTTCTTATTTAGCCACTGCATGAAACTGAAGAGACGTCCCGTTCCCCACGGTTGCTGGGCAGGTGCAGCCCATATGGTTTCTTACCGGCTTCAGCCAATAATGCACTTGAGACTCCCGTTTTGCAATTCTACTTCGGTCTTTCCTGCGACCTGTTCAAGAGGGAACCTGACCCGTTACGCAGCAGGGGAATCGTGTAGTTACGTGCCATGCTGACGTGCCAACCAGACAGAGCGAAGCAGAGCAAATGTGGGGAAAATGCCGGGCGGGCATTGGGTGGACCAGGTTCCATGGAAGATTTTCAAGTGCAACTCGAAGGAATAGTCACCGTGCGTGGGTGATCTGTTCCAACAAGACACTGAATCGGAGATGGTGTCTTCCAGAAAAGAGTGCTTATGTATTGTGAGTTCGTCAGCTCCTAGGGAGAAGCTCAGAGGAGTAGATGGCCTCAGTTCTTGAACTTTTGAGAACATGTGTCCATATGAGTATGTGTGTGTGACAAAGCAAGATGCGTGGGCCGCTGTCCGCTGTGCCTTAGGAGCTAAGGGCTAGCATGTACTAAATACATAGTACATGCCAGCGTAGACTAAGCTTTCTATGTATGAAAGCATCGCAATAGCCCCTACAAAGAAGCTGATTCTTCTTACTCCCATTATCCGCTGTGACGTAGAGACCAAGGGCTAATCTGGTCATAGAATGGTCATGTCACACCTTGCTCTGGTCCACTATCAGCCCATTTATAACCCCAGGTACCCTTTGCCTCCCTGACTCTCGCTTATTACAGCTGAGCTCCTGAAGGGCAGGTGCTTGTCTATTTCATCTCTGTTCCCAGAACCTGACCATGCATGGTTCATGATGAGTATTGCATGAACAAGGGAGTGAATGAATGAAAACCTCTAGGTTCTAAAAGCAAAACTTTAGTATTTTTGGCTTATGTGCCCTTTTGACTTTTATTGTCTCATTCCCGTATGTTGCTATGGATCATGGGGCATGACTTTATAGACAAGACATATTAAATTTGGGGCAGACGTATTTGAAACTTTAAAGTTTCTCCTTTAAAGCTGAAGAATGTTAAGCTCAGCCTGTAAAATCAGAAGGCCTCTGCTTCTTTTAGAAATTCAATATTATTATCTCTTTTTTTCTAGAAATTTTGTCATTCAGAATACCTGGGCTTGAATCATCATTTATTTGTTGTATGACCTTGGACAGATAACTTCTTTGTGCCTCGTTTTTCTCATATGTAAAATGGGCATAATAATAGCACTTATTTCATATTGAAGGTAAATAACTTAAGATAGGGTCCATGCTGAGCATGGTGCCTTCTTCATAGCAATGGTCAATAAAGTAGCTGCTATTATCTGATGCTTTTAAAAGTTGTTTGCCTTAAATATTTCCTAGTCCATTAAGCATTTGAGGAGATTACAAAAATAAGTGGCCAACAAAATTAATAGAGAATGAAACCAGGGTAGCGAGAACACACACATTGGAAAGCCAGATAAAATCAGAGGTAATTTAGAGAATAAGGCGATTTTATAAGGTGTAGGTGGTTTCTAGAGATGAGTTTATTATAAAGCCTTGTGTAGTTTCTGGAGAGAGGATTAAAAATTTGTCAGAGCTTCCCAGTAGCCAAAACAAAGAGGAAAACACAAATAGTTACTTGATCCACAGTGGGCATGAGATAAAAACAGATCAGTTGCACAGCTTTTCCGGGTCCTAAAACCTGGGACAACTTTCTCCTGGCAGGTCTTCAAAGCAATCACTGTTGCCATAGAGATCTAAGTGTTCCACATGGTCCCTGCCGTGAAGACAATGGAAGTTTTGTGGTAGAAGGCAATAATAAATGTTTCCTAGAACATTATGGACTGCGGTTCCGGAGACATAATCCCAGAGCACAGTCCAGCCAAAGCTCTTCTGTGAAGGGCCAGAATGCTGTGGTTTGAGGACATGCTATTTTCTTAGCTATGTTTACCGAGGGCCTGGGGGAGTAGAAAGATTCTTTCTTCCACAGATTATAATTCTTGGGAGAATCATGTGAACAATCCCATCTTTGAGAACATTCATTTTAGCTAAAGCCATTTCAATATGCCAGCTCAGTTTACCTCATCCAGAAGGAAGTTTTGTGCACATATGCTCATTAATAGAGTGTATATTCATGAATTTTCTTAATACGGTAGTCCCATATTATCCCCAGATTTTATCACACTGTTTGGAAAAAGAAAGATCCAATGCTCTATACTACCTCTTAAATCCCTTAATGCTTTCAGTACTTCTTGGCAATAAGAGTAAATATTTTGGGGGTGACTGGGTGGCTCAGTCGGTTGACCATCTGCCTTCAGCTCAGGTCATGATCCTGGAATCCTAGGGATCAAGCCACATGTCAGCATCCTGCTCAGTAAGGAGTATGCCTCTCCCTCTTCCTCCCCTTCCCCTGCTCTCTCTCTCTCTCACTCACTCTCTCTCTCTTCAAGTAAATAAAAACTTTAAAAAAAAATACTTTGTTTTTAGACTTTCTTTTTAGTAATTGAAATGGTCATGTTTTTGTCATCTCACTATATGTAAGTTATATAGTAATATAATACTAACATTTACAATAACACTAATATATATATTAGTTCAAATGTGACTTGTGTCAGTTAAGATTGCATTCGGCTACCAAAACAAACAAACAAAATAAAACAACATGCACGTCAGAACTGGCTTAAACAGATGCAAGTTTATCTTATGGAACCAGACTAGACTCCGAAGAAAGGCAGTTCAGGGCTGATGCAGGAGCTCAAACAATGCTCCCCATCTTCCTGATTCACCATCCTTAGCCTATAGGACTTCATATTACATCTGGTTGCCTCATGGTCACAAGACGGCTGCTGTATCCCACCTTTTTATTCAGAAAGTGATGCCCTCCCTAGCTATTTCCTCCTATATCTCATTGGCCAAGATGATGTCACAAAGTTGCTCGAAATATAAGGAAGTCTGAGAAAGCAAATATTTTTAGCTGGGTAAATTGCAAGCACCACCTCCCACCCACAAATTAGGGGTTTTGCTATGAGGAAGAAGAGGGAATGGTTATTGAATAGGCAATTAGCAGGATCAGCCACCTCACTGACTGCCATTATTAGCCATGTCCCTGACTAAATTAGAAATTATAGAAGGCAACTCAGTGGTTTAAAATCTTCGTAACAGTTAGGCTGAGAGAATGAAACATACCCAACTGCCTATGTAAAGATTCCTGAATCACTACCACCAGTCCCGATTCATCCCTAAATTTCAGATCTGTATCTCCATTTGCCAAAAGCACTTCATACGCTTCAGATTAAACCCACTTCTCCCTGCCTGTCTATGCCATTCCCCACCATACACACACTTTCTCCCATCCGCCTTACTTAGCTTCTCAGGGAGCACTGGGGTTATCCTGGCCTGATTCTTCTCCCCCATTCCAGATATCCAAACTAATATTCTTGGTTCTGTCCCTCTTACTGTGATTCTAATTCAATAAAAATTTAATAAATACCCACCCTTGCTCATGTGGTCTCTGTATTTGCTGCTTCTCCCTCTAATTCATTTTCCACACGTGGCCCCTAGGATGCTGTTTTTAAAACACAAGTATCTAACATCTAACATCTTTTATGTCTTCAGAAGCCCTACAGAATAAAGCTCGAATTGCTTGACAACCTGGCTCTGTGACATGTTGGCTGTGAGTGGCTGCCACACACCCCAAAGCTTTGCTCATACCGTCCTCATTCCCTTAACCATGGAAGGCCTGCTAAAGGGGTCCCTTATGCTTTTTACATGTCTTTTACCCATGGAAGCAATTAATTCATGTTTCCACAGCACCGTATATTTCTCTTAATATTTTTTGCCCTATATTCTGTTTTGCCTGAAACTAACCATGTGGCACAAATTGTGTTTTGTAACAACAGCCTTCTTGGAGTATAATTCAGATACCATAAAATACACTGTCTTAAATTGTACAGTTCAGTGGTTTTTGGAATATTCAGGACCACACAACCATCACCATCATCTAATTTCAGAACATTTTCATCACCCCAAAAAGAAATCCATTAGCAGTCACTCCCGCTCTTCTGTATTCTCAGCCCTGACAACCCCCAGCTTTTTACTTCTTTTTACTTCTGTGGATTTACCTATCTGGATTTTCATATAAAGGGACCATACAGTATGTGGCCTTTTGCGACTGGCTTCTTTCACTCAGTGTAATGAATTTTGGGTTTATCGATTATGGGTTTCCATTGCATAATAAACTCCTTTTGTATACCTAAAGCATACCTCAATTTTCCAAAATTAGAGATGCTATTTTTCAGAAGCATAGCTGTTATATAAAATGAGGTTTACTTATAAATGTGTGATTAATATCATGTATTTTTAATAAGCCTTGTTCTTCTTTTAGCTCTTTCAATGGCAGCAAAAAAAAAAAAAAAGAAAAAAGAAAGAGACTGGAAATCAATATTTTCTCCCTTCATCCTTGGGAACTGCACACATAATGATTTTCATGACATTTAGCTATAATTTAAATACCTGAGTCAATGATAAATATTATCAATAGCTCCATTTTTTCCCCCATCACCAAATACTGTCCAAATATCATAACAAGTTGGATGAATGATCTGGGAACAAATTTGCGTTTCAGTAAGAGTCTTATAAAAGGAAACCAATTTATGAGCTCATTAGAGGCATGACTTGCTATGTTTCATATTAGATTGTGGTTAAAGTGTGTCTTCATTTTAGAACTCAACATGGGCAAGACTGCATTAATCCTTTCAGCATTTCACCAGATAATTAACTACAATGCCTGATCAGGGCTGCATAGATGCAGCTTCAAGAGCTGTTGTCAGCGGGGCACCTGGGTGGCTCAGTGGGTTAAAGCCTCTGCTTTCAGCTCAGGTCATGATCCCAGGGTCCCGGGATCGAGTCCCACATCGGGCTCTCTGCTCAGCAGGGAGCCTACTTCCCCCTGTCTCTCTGCCTGCCTCTCTGCCTACTTGTATCTCTCTCTCTCTCTGTGTCAAATAAGTAAATAAAATCTTAAAAAAAAAAAAAAAAAGAGCTGCTGTCATCAAGGTGGGGGTTCACAGGTGTTAGAAATCCTTCCCGTCACCTAGGCAAGAGGTAAATGGGCACTCAGCCTGGTTTCCCTTTCACGATTGTGTATCAGCTCCGGTTTTAAGTGCAATATGCCGTTTTCATGGATCCAGCCTGCTGAAGTTAAATGAGTTTATAGAAAAGGAGCCTACTAAAATAGTAAAGGACACAGCTTCCAATAGTGTGGGACAGAGAGTTTCAGCATCCTAGATATTCTGCAACAAGCTTTTCAAACTTAGTGGGCATAAAAATCACTTGTTGATAAGATTCTCCCAAAGATTCTAATTTGGAGGTCTGGGGTGGACATTGTACCTTTCTTACATATTTCCACATTTTAGAGCTACTCAAAGTGTGGTCCCCAGACCAGCAGTTGGTCTCACCTGGGAGAATCTCAGGCTCCATTCAGACTACTGAATCAGAATCTACGTTTTCTCAAGATCCATACCCCCACCTCCACCATGATTCATTCACCATTTAAGTCTGGGAAGCATCTAGATCACTGTTTCCCAAAGCACAAAGGTTTAGTTATCACTAGGGAAACCTGAAATAAGTTTAGATGGTATATAGATCGAATTTTATTTTAATAATTATTGCGTTCATTTTTGTTACTACCTTCTATTTATGGCAGATGATATTGTTTTTCCATTTATAGCAATAATTTAAAGTTTCTTTTGTAAAATAAATGTATTTAATTAAAAGTAAGTCCAGGTGGTATGTGAATGTGACAGAAAATATAAAAGCCATGTGGTTTTTTTATTTTTTAATTTAATTTAATTTAATTAATTTAAATTCAGCCTACTATATTATTAGTTACTGGGGTAGAATTTAGTGATTCCTCGTTTGCATATAAAACCCAGAGCTCATTACATGGAGTGCCGTCCTTAATGCCCATCACCCAATTACCCTCATCCCTCCACCCACCCCCCTCCAGCAGCCCTCAGTTTGTTTCCTAGAGTTCAGCATCTCTTATGGTTTGCTTCCCTCTCTGTTTTTATCTGATTTTATTTTTCCTTTCCTTCCCCATATTCATCTCTTTTGTTTCTTAAATTCCACATGGGTGAAATCATATGGTATCTGTGTTTCTCTGACTGACTTATTTCACTTAGCATAATATCCTCTAGTTCTATCCACGTTGCTGCAAATGGTAAGATCCCATTCTTTTTGATGGCTGAGTAATATTCCTCTGTGTGTGTGTGTGTGTAATATTCCTGTGCACGTATGTGTATAGCCCCATATTGGGCTACTTCTCCTGCCTGCTGCTCCGCCTACTAGTGCTCTCTCTCTCTCTCTTTCTATCTCAGTCAAATAAATAAATAAATAAAATTGTTAAAGAACCCAACACAGGGTTCAATCTGATAACCCTGGGATCATGACCTGAGTTGAAGGCAGACGTTTAATTGACTGAGCCATCCAGGCGCCCCAGTTTCCAACTTTTTAAGGAACCTCCATATAGTTTCCAAAGTAAAAGCCATGTATTTTTAAGTGACTGCAGTTAGCATGGTGCTCGAGAGCATGGACTCCGGAACCAGACATCCCAAGTTTGAATGCCAGCTCCTCCACGAATTCATTTTGTGACTTTGGGTAGATTTCATAACATTTTTGCCCTTCAGTTTTCTCTTTTGCAGAACGGGGGCAATAGTACTATCTATCTGATTGGGCTGTTGCAGAGCTTAAATGGGTTAATATACAAAAAGTCCTACGAACAGGATCCGATCCTTACGAACGGCTGTATCAGAGCTAGCTTGTTCTACTGTTCTCTAGAATGCAAATGGCCAAGGACTTTTTTTATCCTGTGCTTTTTACCTCCCCTCCCTTTGTCCCTTGCTTTCCTGCTTACTCAGCCCAACTTGCTTTCCAGGACTTGTATAGCACTGAGGATACATACCAGTGAGGGGATCAACTTTGGCCTAGTCCAAGGGAAGTTAACACTGGGAGAGGCGGTGTGTGGGATGTGAGATCTTAGAGGTGGGAAGTCCCAGGAGAAGGCAACGCCCAAAGAATTCACTCATCATCACACAATGAGGAAGGACAGGTTTTTTTAAAAAATTGTCTTTATTATTTTCCTTATGGCTTTGGCAACTTTGCCACGTGTTTTTTGAGAGGCGTTTTATTTGTGCCTTGTATGCTCATGGGCTTATGGGTTGTGATTTCCTGGCCACAAGGCCCCTTTGAGAAAGAAATGACTGATCTGTAGAACCCTGCTGAGACCATAATGTGAGCAACGGGGTTGTCTGTCACCTGGGGCTCCTTTGCCTTTATTAAAAGTTCAGAGGTGAGAAATCTCTGCTTGCCTCCCCCATCTCATAGCCACAGAAATAAGAGACTCAGTGGGACAGTGACAAAACAGAAGTTATGAGTGCCCAGAGAACTTTATTTTCTGATTCCTATTGAAATGTATTTTAAGAACCAGCAAAAGCAGCTTTTGTCATATAGTGGCAGTAATCCTTCTTGCTTGTATTTTTTAAATAGGCACATATTCTACTTGTGAACAACTGTAATCTGATGAACCACTATTGGGGGGGGGGGAAGGGAGTGTATGGTTTTGACAAAAGCAAGTAGTGTGTAAAATTGTTTACCATAAATGATTTCTCTCAGAAAAAGCTCAGTTGGTGTATATACCTATAGAACTTTTTATATTCACAAGATGGGCGAGCCTGGTCTACGTTTATTCTGGATCAGGTGGGGAAGGAAGGGGTCACACTATGGCAGTTTGTGGACCCTGTGTGACCTGCAGGGATGTTCTGCTGGCCCGCTGATTTTTAAAAACGCTTTTTGAATTAGGTACCCACATTCCCAAACTGGACTTCCCACAAAAATCTGGATTTGGGGCTTTTGGGGGAAAATTGGGAGGATGGGGCCAATACTGGGCTTGGATTCCCACTGCAGGGGGAACCTCCCGCCGCAGACCCTCACAGGCTGTCACTCCTTGAGCCAGGGCCCCTCCACACCTTGCCCATCCACTATTTCCTCGCCTCTGACTCAGTGGTCACAGATCAGCTCCCTGCCTGCAAGGGATGCTGGGTAAAGGAGCTCCTGGCTTCCTGCTGAGGGAGGGAGGAGTCCTGTGGGAAATTCCTCAGGCATAGGGAAAATGTTCAAAAGCTGGTGGATAGCCACAAGGGGATAGATGTCCACCTGTCCCTGAGGGAAGAGACACTTGCAGAATAGCGTAGTGTCATTTCAGCCCCTCTGTGACTCTCGCCTTTTTCTCCCTTCTCCATACAGGCAGAGCCTCCCAGGCTGCTTGTGTTCTCCCACTTCTGTATCTCTGCTTATGTGCTACTCTGTCTAGCTAGAACGGCCTCCTGTAGCCACCTTTTCACCTGCTCCAGAATGCTGGAGCTTCTACCAAACATTTATTTACAACCCTCCCTCCCCCGCTCTTCTCGTGCTGGAATGGATATTCCTTAGCGCTCCATAGCCCTCCTGGGGCATGTGTCCTACCCCACCTTTTATTGTAGTTATTTGTGGTGATGCAGGTGGTGGTGTGAGGAAGATAAATATAGCTTCCAGTGAACGTGTCTGCTGTGTGTCACCACCTCTGTAATAATACTCTTCGTGTACAGTCTTTGTTTCGGTCCTGATGACAAACTAAGAGTTAAGCATTATAGATCGTTTACAGATAAAGAAAACGAGACCCCCTGAGACCAAGTGACTTGACCAAGGCTGTGCAGCTGGGAAAAGCAGAGGCACAAGTAGGACGCGGGTCTGTCTAATGCAAAGATCAGCCCTGTCCACCGTGCATGTGGAAGTGGCATTAGTTCTGTTGTCCTCCACACCTTCTAAGGCTGCGTGGGTATCCAACCTGCATCTAACGCTGTTTTTCAGAGTTACTTCCTGAGTCAGGAGAAAATATTAAAAAGCCTTTGAAAATCTGGCTTTTTTTTTTTTTTTTAATCCTAGGCATTTTTTAAAAAATACATTACAGAGCAAAATAACAGTTTTAAGTGTGTTGGGAGAGCACAAAGCTTCAAAGAGCTTATGGGTACAGCCTGTGACTTCCTGGAGCTCTGCATTCTTAACTGTCAGATTTTAACAAATACTTTTCTAGGTAATTGCTTAATTATTTTACCTGTCAAGAAAAAGCCTTCACAGCCATCATGTCCCGCATGTAAAAACATCCTTTACTCCTAGAGTTTGAAAAATCGTTCTGGTGAGTTCAGTGACACACAAGCCCAGTGGCACCTAATTCCTCTCAGATTCCTCAAGATAAAACTTAAATGGGCAGCCAGGATGCCTCGGTTCAGGAGGAGCAAGTGGAAAAATTACCTGTATGAGGTCCCTTTCACATGAGAGTCTCAGAAATACTTAAAAATTTTTGCCAACTGGAAGCGGAGAAGTATTATAACCTGAATGATACCAAGTTATTAAAACAAAGAAATGAGGTTTTGGATCAGAGAGGGCAGAGCTTTAACTCATCTCTGGTACTCTTTATGAAATTGGGTAGAAACAAGGTAAAGTCTCTGAGACAAAATGTGGTTCTCCTTCATAGGAAATGCCACTGTCTACCATAGAGTCATTGAGGGCATTAAACAGAACACGTATTATAAGTACCTAATGCAGTGCTGAGCCCATCTAGGGGGTTCAAAAAGTTATAGAGTCAGTCCTCATTATTTACAGATTCCATAGTTTGCTAATCACCTACTCACTGAACTCTGTTTGCAACCCCAAAGTCAGTAATCACGGGCATTGTCACGGTTGGTGGAGGAAAGGCACAGAGTGGGGAGAAACTGGAGTCGCCCCGTGCACACGTGCATTCCCAGCTGCGGTGGAGCGAGGCGGGACTCTGCCATCTTGTTCCAGCTCTCACACTGTGAACCTGTGTTCTTTACACATTCTTTTTAGTGTCATGTTCTTCATATTTTTGTGCTGACTGTTGGTGAGTTCGCTGTTTTAAACAGCCCCTCCCAAATATAATGCTGACATTCTATCCAATGTTGAGCACCAAAAGGCTGTGACATGAGAGAAAAAGGGTGTTAGAGAACCTTCATCTGGGCATGAGGTATAATGCTGTTGGCATGAGGTCAAGTTAATGTACCAACAACATATATTAAATAAGGTGTCTTTAAGCGGGAACACACATAAAACAAGATTTTATATTAGTGAGTCACAGAAGTCTTGTGACTAGATGTCCAGAGGGATCTGACCCCTGTGTTTCTGTGAAAAGCAGTGGCTCAGTGTTTGCTAACTCGGGGTCTGTGGCAACTTTATAGAATATAACTACCACAAACAATGAGAATTGGTGATATTCTATTGAGTTCCTGTATTGGGCAGCTTCAAAATTAGTGGCTGTAATACATTAACTTCAAATTCTCCCTGACTTAACACGGTAGTTTATTTATTTATTTTTTTTGTAAAGTCCAGTCGCGTGTTTGGCAGATGGCCTTAAAGGGGTGAGTCAGGAATCCAGATTCTTTACATTTCGTGGCTGAGCCCACACATTGGACCTTTCCTTCTAGCCAGTGGATGGGGGAAGAGAGTAAAGCTGTGGGTAGAAGGTCTTTATGGGCCAGCCTACACGTGGAAGACATCACGCCTACCTTCATTCTGTTGGCCAGAGCTCAGTCCCAAAGTCACATCTAACCACGCAGGACACTGGGAAGTATAATCCAGCTGTATGCTGAGGGGTTACTGGAATTGTTCTGCCACAGTTCTCCTTAATTACTTCCTGTGGTCATTTTTCCTTAGATCAATGGCAAAACCCTTAGGTAAGTGACATTTAAGTCTCTAAAGTTACTTTCCTAGTCCCTTTCCAGTTCTTCACCAAGGGAAGCAGCTGTCTCCTCTCCTCTCTCTTGCTTAAAAGATGTAATCCTCATATAATGAGACCTTTGTGTTTTCTCTTGTTCTGTGATACTTCAGGCAACCCTTTAATCCCTATTGTAAAGTTCTGACTGAAGTTATTCTGCCACTAAATTAAGGATCACAAAAAGATATACCTAGTGCCTTTTATGAAAGAAATTGTTAAAATACAAATAACTCATCATTCAGGTTTGTTCCAACTAAACGTGGGCTCACATCCAACTTGCTTTAGAATTCAGCCAGTAAAATGCCAAATTTATCTGACTCTATGTTATTGTCTAATACATGCAATTTATTTTATTGTATACATTGACACTACCTAGTAGTATCTACTACCACCCCTGCTCAATTTTAGTGTAGTTTTATTCTCTGGACTCTGATGAGCATTACTTTTTTTTTTTTAGTCTTTGTGTTCCTGTTTTACTATCAAGGAAAGAAACAATGACACAAAATTTCATAGGTGCTAATAACTTTGAGGGGAATACTTTATAAGAAAATTGTGGTCTTCTCCAGTTATCAGCTCATGAACCTCTTTGGAACTCTAATGAAAACTATCATGGACTCTTTCTACATGAAAGTTGAACTTACATGGATATCTTATACCATTTTACATTTTTCTAAAGGATTTACTTATGTGAGTGAGAGAATGTGAGCACATGAGCGGGAGGAGGAGCAGAGGAAGAGGGAGATCGAGAATCTGAAGCAGACTCCCAACCCAGGTGCCCCACCAAGGTGCCCCACCACTTTAAATTTTTGTACAATTTCAAGGAGCTCTTAGCCCTGCTGAAAATAGGATAATATCAGATGATCCAGAAATCCCACTCCTAGGTATATGCCCGGAAGAACTGAAAGCAGAGTCTTGAAGACATACTCATATACCAGTGTTCGTAGTCATAGTCACAGTACCCAAAAGGTGAAAGCAACCCAAGTATCATTAGCAGATGAACAAATAAACAAAATGTGGTGTATATTTACAATTAAGGAAGGAAATTCTGGCACATGGTACAAAGTGAATGAAACTTGAAGACAAGCCAGACACAAAAGGACAAATACTGTATTTAAGGTACCTAAAATAGGCAAATTCACAGGAATATAAAGTAGATTAGAAGTTACCAGGGACTAGGGGAAGGAGGAATGGGAAGTTATTATTTAATGGGTACTATTTGGCATGATGAAAAATTCTGGAGATGATGGGATGATTGCACAACATTGTGGATGTTCTGGATGCCACTGAATTGTACAGTTTAAAATTATGAAAATAATAAATTTTCTACTATGCACATTTTACCACACACAAAAAAATCAAGTTGAGAAGAGGCTGGACTTTATTTTATTTTTTTAAGATTTTATTTATTTATTTGACAGAGATCTCAAGTAGGCAGAGAGGCAGGCAGTGAAAAAGGAGGAAGCAGGCTCCCCGCTGACCAGAGAGCCCAACACAGGGCTCGATCCCAGGACCCTGGGATCATGACCTGAGCCGAAGGCAGAGGCTTTAACCCACTGAGCCACCCAGGCACCCCAAGAGGCTGGACTTTAAAGCCTGATAAGCATAGGTTCCAATCCCAAGTCCACCCATTAGTAATTGTGTGGGATTTGGGGGAAAGTACTTAATATCTCTGAATGTCATTTTTCTTACCTATAAAATTGGGATTAAACTACTGACCTTAGAGGAAATTAATGTGATTAGCCGGTCACATGGCAGCCACTATCCACAAAGGTAAAGAGAGCATGTTTGAAGTAGGCAAAATCCGGGGGACTGGGTTAAGAACAAAGTACCAGGTTACATAATTGCTTTTTGCCTCTAAGAGATAAGAATATTATCATGGAATAATACAAATGCCTCAGGAGTTTAAAGCTAAAGAAATGGGCACAGCCCTTGGTCTGGCCTTCCACTAATTACAGAGACAGAAGGAACACAAAACCACCCCTGCCTGTCTGATGTTTATTTCTGTTTCCACTTAAATTGTGAGATTTTTATGTACATTTTCCTCATTCTTGTAAACTGTGGGGATTTTCTTTAGTACACATTTTAAGCTTTTTCATTGTGTCTTGATGTGGATTCTAAGACACACGCACACACATGCACACACACGCTCCACAGAGAAAGACCACATTTATTTGGAGATCACAAGTCCTGTAATATTAACTGTTCAAAACACAACCATATTTGCAGAGTTAAATACTCCAAAGCTCTCTATGTAGCAAATATCAAATTGTACAGAAACAACAACACAGCCATGGCAAGAAAAGTGAGAGCTGAAACTGAAGAGAAGGAAGCAAGAAAATGATTAATGCACTTTGTAAGTGTTGTTCAAGGAAGGCTGGCGTCGTGAGTAACGTTGAGCCTCTGACATTCAGAAAGGTTAGGTTTCATTCCGTTTGCTCTACTTAGGAAAATGGAAGTAGGCACAGAATATTTTTAAATTGCCTCGGAAATGATAAAACGGAACGTTTCACCCTAAGGAGGTAGAATGCAGTTATTTGGAAAAATCGTGATGGAATAAAGTGTTCCCCTTGACATACTATTTATATTGAGATATAAATAAATAAATTTTATCAGTTTTATCACCTAGTTCTAAAATCTAGATACTTTTTTAAAAGATTTTATTTATTTATTTGAAAGAGAGAGAGCAAGCTAGAGCATGAGCAGAGGGGAGGGGCAGTGGGAGAGAGAGAAGCAGATCTCCCAGGACCCCGGGATCATGACCTGAGTGGGAGACAGACCCTTAACCAACTGAGCCACCCAGGCACCCAAATCTAGCTGCTGCTTTTTGTTCCTAGTACTTGAGGCAATGCCTGCCTACAGGGGGGGGGGGCCTTCAGTAGTTACTGAAAGAATGAATGAGAGCAAAAATGACTGAACGGACAAGTGAAAAAAGGAAGCTATCCATGAAATGCACGTGTCTGCATGACGGGGATTACCGGTGCAGGAATAAAGACAACCAAATTTAAAACTATTTTCTCCCTTTCAGGGCAAAAACCACTCTCCTGGGACCTTTCAGAAGCAAGAGCCACCAACGCTGTGACCTATGCCAGTGCCACCTCCACCACCTCCTCCTCCTCTGCCTCCACCTCCCCCGCCCCTGGGAGCTCCTCCCCCTCCCCCACCGCCAGCGCCTCCGGTAAGCCCTGTTTTCTTTCGGTCTGGTTTACTGCTGAGAATAAGCTGCTTTGAATACCTTTGAGCAGAAGGTTTTAAATGTTGAGAACCTCAGGTGAGAGGCCGTAGGGAGGTGCGCAGTCAGTGAGGGGTGCCAGGGGGTCTGCTTCCCGTGTGCGCTGTTGGTGGAGGTCACATTGCTTGGGCTTGGGAAGCCTAGTTCTGGGTCCACACAGGCCAAGTGTCCAATGAAATGCCGCAGTGAAACATACATCTCAGACGAAATTTCCCCGTCTACACAAGACTGAAGTCAGTCCATTCCAGTTTGTATTACTGGATACTCTTCTAACGTTTAAGTTTGGGTTTAGAAGAGGCACAGAGGGCAGCTACTTCGCTTTAGAACAGAGATTTCTTAACCTTGACCCCACTGATATTTAGGGCCGGATAGTTTTTTGTCGTGGAGGGCTGTTCTGTGCATTGTAAGATGTGTAGGAACGCCCTGGCCTCTACCTTCTAGATGCCAGTAGCACCCCCCAATTGTGCCCATCAAAAATGTCTCTAGATTTTGCCAGATCTTCCCTAGGGGTGCAGTCATGCCCCTCTTATCTTAGAAGAATATGTGTGCTTAATGCTGACAATGAACCTTTCTTCTGATGGAAACCTAGAGCTCTCCTTCCCCCTCAGCCTGCCCTCCACTGGCCACGGCAGAGAGCCAGGTCTAGCACTGACCATAGCTCCTGTTTCTGGTGGAAAATGAAAGACACAAATGCCGTGTTGAAGTGACATGCAGAGGCAGCGCTGCCTCGGGATGATATGAACCAAGTCAGCAGAAGCCAGGAATAGAGAGAGCCTCGCCTGCCTTCCTCCCCTGGAGAGGATGAGGGCATGCTTGCCTCCCCCTCCATGGTGTTAGCTTTGCACGCTGACCGTATCACATGTGCTAGGGACACAGACCTGCCTGAAACTTGGCTCTTGCCCTTGAGGAGAGTGGAAAGAAAACACATAATGTGAATTATTTCTAAAAGCTCTGGGACGCCTGGGTGGCTCAGTTGGTTAAGCAGCTGCCTTCGGCTCAGGTCATGATCCCAGCGTCCTGGGATCGAGTCCCGCATCGGGCTCCTTGCTCGGCAGGGAGCCTGCTTCTCCCTCTGCCTCTGCCTGCCATTCTGTCTGCCTGTGCTCGCTCTCTCCCCCTCTCTCTCTGATAAATAAATAAAATCTTTAAAAAAAAAAAAAAAAAAAAAGCTCTCCAGCCAATGCTAGAAAGAATAGCAGTCAGTATTGGAGTTCCTTTGCTAAATCTGATCCCACAAGGGATAGAGGAGATGAAGTTTGCAAGTAAAGGAAATATACATGGGACTGTATTGGGGCCCTTGCAGAGACGTGTCAGCACCAAGGACATGCCATTTATAATAACTTCAGATACCGCAACACTGTAAACGTTGCCAGCATAAATAAACTTATCAAAACCCATGTTGTTGGAGATTTGGGGAAATAAGCCCTTTTAAACAGTGCTGGTGACACTCAAATACCTGGGACTCGGTATATGTGGAATGAGTCTTTCTGGAATGTTCTCTAACAGAGAACAATGAAAATCTAAATGTATCATGCTTTTTCCTCTGGTTTTCCAGTAGTTTTATTTTTGAGGCTGACTTATGAATTTAACCCTAAAGAAACCAAAACAAATGTATACAAGGATGTTCACAGCAATGCTGCTTATTCTAGTGAAAAATTAGATCTTAAATGGTTGATGAGAACGAAATGAAGTTTATGAAGTCATGCTGTTAATTAAAAATTGCATTATGTCATAGAGTTAATTAAAAATTATATTTATAACTGTGCTGATTATGGAAAGCAGATATGGAATGATGGATTAAAAACAGTGCACATTTTGTGCATAATGAGATCAACTATATAATATACATATGTAGCAAAGATCAGAAGAGAATTTTGAGTGCTGATAATAAAATTTTAAATTTCATCAGGCAGTTCTTTTCCTTTAAAGATACTGAAGTTCATAGTAAACAAAAATAATTCTACACTTGGTCAATGTTTTACCTCCCCTCCCCCATTTTGCTGTGATGCAATAAGAAATATATAACATCGCCCTGTAAAAATCTCCTGCCCAAAATGAATGTAACTCTGAGCAAGCGGGGAGACATGTCCACATGTGGGATCTTCTGCAACAGAGGTTGGCAAACAAGAGGCAGATCCATGCTTCATATTTTGTACAGCCTGCAAGCTAAGAATGCTTTTTTACTTTTTCAAATGATTGAGAAAAGTCCAAAGAAAAATACTTAATGGCACATGAAAATGATGTGAAATTCGAATATCGGCTCATAAGTCGGCTTTTACTGGACCGTAGCCACGCTCTTCTGTTTATCTTGTCTGTGGCTGCTTTAATGCTACAGTGGTGGAACACCAATTAAATAACTTGTTATCCGCTCCCAAGATAATTTCATTTTCTCACTAGTCAGCCTGTATTTTTAGAATTATACTCAATTATTATTATTTTTTTATTATTATATTTTGGACTTCATCGATAAAAACTTTGTGGACACGTGGTGTCTTTTTTGTTTTGTTTTGTTGTTATTATATCACATCGATGATTTTGCCTCTTGGCCTCCCGTGCTGAAAATATTTACTCCCTGGCCCTTTACAGAAAAAGTTTGCCAGCCCTTGTCCCCCAAGCCAGCTGGCTTCATTCCGCCTTCCTTCGGTCCCCAGCACCCAGAGATGTTGATACGCCCACCTCAGACCTGGTCCCTCCCCCACATCCCTTTGCAGGACTTCCCATCCTTCTCTTAACTGACGCCCATGCCACCTTTGAGACCTCTGGTGCTCCGAGAGGAGGAAGCAGGCCCCCTGCCTAGCAGAGAGCCCAATGCGGGACTCGATTCCAGGACCCTGAGATCATGACCTAAGCTGAAGGCAGAGGCTTAACCCACTGAACCACCCAGGCAGCCTCCTACTGGCATTTCTAACACATTTTTAAACCCCTCCTTCATAGCAGTTACTAGGCTTTAGTTTTATTTTTATCTGACCGGGGACCAGAGTGTGTGTTTTGTGGTCTTTTAGTGCTGTGTGCCCACCTCACTCATACCCAGGCACCGCACTGACTGAATGAATGAGTGAACATGCAAGAATGAAGGGTTAAGGAATGGAGCTAAACTTCCTAACCACTGTTCAGGACTTCACACAGCTGGGCTCATGGAGCAGTGTGGCAGGTGGTACCGTATGGAACCTTTGCAAGGAGGAGGCACTGTGTGTGTTATGTGTGATCCCTTGTGATAGAAAGCATCCTGTCAGGCTGCAGCTTAGCTCTGGCAGATCTGGGGATCAGACCAGGGCTGAAAGTTTCTTGGTTTCTTCCTCCCACCTCGCACCTTTCCCCTGCCTGTCCCTTCCGTCCTCATCCCCTCTTGTCTGATGTGCAAGTTTTCTTTTTCCAAGAACATGAATGTGGAACTGGGGAGACGGGCAGAAGGGGCTTGCTAAAATTTTGAAGTAGGCTTTCGTTAAAGGCCAGACGTGGGGCGCCTGGGTGGCTCAGTCAGTGAAGCATACAACTGTTAATTCTAATTTGTGTTTGCTGTGGTTAAAAAAAATGCAGAGTTGAGGGGCATTAAGTGGAAGGGGCTTAGTGGTCGTGATCTCAGGGTGGTGAGATGGAGCCCCATGTCAGGCTCTGTGCTGGGCATGGAGTCTGCTTGGGATTCTGTCTCTCCCTCTGCCCCTCCCCCACATCTCTCTCTCTCCCTCTCTTAAAAAAAAAAAAAAAAAAGCCAGACAGCCTTCGACATCTTGTTCCCCTTTTCTTGCCCCTTATTCCCCTGTCTTTTGAGCGCTACGGCTTTGTCTTAGCCCTCCAAAATCCGGTAACAGTATCAAAACTGCCTGCATGGTGAATTGATCTACTTACAATGAAATTATTATTGTTGCTCTGCTTACAGGATGTAGTTTTTAAAAATCTAAAGAAAATATAATGCATCTGATTTTTTGAAATGCAGCAGACTTTTACTGAACTTTTGTTTTCATATCTACCTGGACCGTTTGGTAGTGTCCAAGATGAGAGAATAAACTCCTTGAGGGCCTTTTCTGGCCGTAATCCCATAAAACTATCTACCCAAGAAGAAGGAAATACATATGTCTCTGACCAACAGATTAACTCATTGGAGTCGGGTTGCCCAGGCAAAGCCTAATGGTAGGGTCATGTCCACAATGTGGGTGTTTATTGAAGAAGTAGGTTTATAAATTTTTGCAGCATTATTTTGTAATGTTGTGCTTCAAGCTTGAAAAGCCTAAGGAGGAAACAGTGCCCCAAAGAGAAGTCATATCTTATTATTTAAAAACAAAAGAGAAACTGGATTAACAATCATTTATTTACCATAAAAAACAAAACTCTAAATAGGAAAATACCATGGTGCCACATATTTCTCCCTGCCTGTTCCTAGGGGTTGTGTTTAATAAAATGCTAAGTGAGGGAAAGTTACAATGAGAAGCATACTGTGGCCCCTCACTCTTTTGTTCCATCCTTACCACTTGCATAATCTTTGTTTGCCTTCAGGAAACTCCGTGAGATAATTTTTCTCCTCATAGTCTAAGAATTGCATAGTTTATCGGCGAGGTAGGCTCTCCAGCATCAGGAATTATCAATTGTGGCTTATATTGGGCGGTGTTCCCACCATCTCTAGGATGCAGGAGCTTACGTGGTATAGAAAAATATATAAGGCTAAGAAAGAAAATTTGGAAAGTGGAGTGGTATCTGAAGTCCCATGAGATCCTTTTTCAGAGTTTTGTGTTTGCTGTGGTTAAAAAAAATGCAGAGTTGAGGGGCATTAAGTGGAAGGGTCTTAGTGGAATTGCATATTACCCTATATTATGGAAAAGGTCATTTGCATGTTCACTGGTACATTTGAAATAATGAGAGGCGTAAAATTTCGTAAACGCTGTCACTCAGAGTCTCCTGACACTCTGTTGCTTTGATTAGTGTTACTTAATAAGGGATTGGGAACACTTACCCAGAATTGACAGTGACCACAGGGAGAAGAAGGCTTTTGCATTAGGCCAAGCTATTAGGAGGGAATTAAATGGACATTTGGTTGCCGCTGAACAGTTTGCAAAACTGCACCATTGTCTCCCAGTAATTTTAAAAACTTGATTTCCTCTCTCTTGCCCGTGTGCACCCACAAGCAGTAACCCTGCTTCAGTGAAAAAGAGAGCCAGTCTTTGCAACAGATTCACTGGGTCTGTAAGCGAGAGAGGTGTGGCAGGACCTGCCAGTCATCCTTGCAAAGGGCCGTTCTGGATGGTATTGAAATGTGTTTCTTTTTTCCCAGCAGTGCGGTGGGAGGGGTGGTGGGAACAAAAAAGGAAAAGGCTTGTAGGGATGGGCTGGAGGCAGCGATTATGGTCTAATAATGCCTAGGACTTGGTTAGAGAGCCTGCAAGCTCTTGTCAAAGGCTTTTATCAAATTTCATAGGAGCCCAGGAGCGTAAGGTACTTATGCAGCGTCTGAGCTGAGGGATAAGGAGGGGAAGGTACCATGGGGTTTGAGGCCAAAGGGCGATTCTCAAAAGCCTCAGCCATACTCTTTAGCAGTTACTAACCAGGGATTTATTGTACACCCAAGTCTGCTGGTTCTTTGCCTTTGAAATCTTTTTAAATTACAGTGTCCCTAACAATTCCTAGAAAATTGCAAGGGGACCATTGTCCCTACACCAGGGTTCTTTTCATATTACACTGCTGCACTTCGGAGCACCGCTGTGGCTTGGAGCCGTGGACCCTTTGCCTGCAAACTGCTCTTTCCTTTCTTGCCATAAAAGGCAAAAACTACCAGCGTCTGGTGATTGCTGGCAGGTAGGCATCCAGCCCTGACTAGGTAGAGAAAGCCTCAAGAGGGCAGGGGTGCTCGCAGGACCCGCAAGCACATCTTTCCAGCAGGGTGCTGGCAGCCAGTAAAAGTCATGTTTCCTAGAACATGTAATGAATAGGCAGGTAGCATGGCTTGAAAAAAGAGGCTTCAGAGAAGTAGTATGATCCCAACTATGTAAAACAAAACTGCGTTCGGTACATGCTCACTCGTGGTCTAACTGCTCGGGGGTCTCTGCTGCCAGCAACACTGGGCACACCATGGGGACTGTAAATGCCTCTGAGCTCAGTGACCGCAGACTGTGCCCTTCACCTTGACCGAGCCATCGTGCAAATTTACGGACCTTTTACTGTGCAGACTTACCCAGTCTCTGCCTCTGAAGAGTTTCAGACCAAAATGCAGAGAAGCCTGGGATTGTCATTGATCACTGCTCAGTTGTTGATAGCACCGAGAGTACAATGGGTTATTCCCAGCCAGAATTTGCACCTTGAGTTGCTCCTTCATTATATATTTCCTGCATTTCTTGCATCTGGGATCCTCAAAGGCTCATCTTTCAAGAGCCCTCAAGGTGCTCTGGATTAGTCACCTTTCATTCTCCTAAGCTTGCTTCTCTGAGCATCAGGCACCAGCTGTGTCTTGCTAATGCTTTGAGATCTCCCTGGAACAGACAAGTCGATGACCGAAAGGACCATGGGGCCAGTGAGCGGTCAGTGAGTGACTTTGATACAGGGAGTCTGTGCCTAGGTTGGTACTAGGCACCTAGTAGGAGCTTAGTACCTAGTTACTTCCCCAACTAGTGAGTTTAGCATAGATATTATTCATAAAGTAAACCCACTGGGAGCTAACCAGCCACTACTTTACATTCTTACACCTGTTTAAGCCTTGAAAACCAGGACATGTTCTATATTGTGTCAGAACAGCATCTGCGCATTCAAATTTCATTAAGAGTACTTTATAAAACAAATGCAGTTCTATCAGAAGATAGCATAAGTGAGCACCCAGGTATTATTCGAAAAGTCCTAAAAAGGCCTTTGGCACAACTTTACCCATTCCAATGTGTTATTGTTTTCGAAGAGAATAGACCTTGCCCCTTTTCTTTATATAAACGCGCATAAACTCTAGGAAGGCAACATGGTGTACCTGTTTTGTGCAGGATAGCAATAGATTTCCATTTTAATAAGGTCTGTTCACCGCAGAGGCGTGTGAATGTATTTTCCAGCTGGTGAAAGCAGGATAGCACCTGTACCACAGACAGTATTTAAAACAGAAGCTGTGAAAACATGTTTGTGTTGTTCAGCCTCTGTTCGACACTCATTGAGCCAAGCTGTCAGGTTAGTAGGGATCATTGGATGATACAGCGGTGTGTTAAAAAAAAAAGAAGAAGAAGAAAGAAAGAAAAGAAAACATGTGGGCTTTAGAATGATACAGATTGAAAACTGAATCCCTGCTGTGCTACTTAGTAACTATATGATGTCAAGCAAATTCCTTGATAACTCTGGGCTTCAGGTTTCTCTCTGCACATGGGAAAATGATCACTACTTCCTCCAGCACACTGCCCTGAGAGTGGAAACTCCATTTTTGTCTGTTTTGCTTGCAGTGCCTCCTCAACCCCTGAGCCGTTGCTGGCATGGAGTGGGCATTTAGCAAATTTGCGTCGAATACACAAATCATGGGGTTATTGTAAGGATCGAATAGGATATTGATAGAAGCTGTTGCTTACTGTGTGCCTGCTTGTCATGGTAGCTACTGTTACTTCAGGGATCAGAGAACAGCTGGGCAAGTAATCAGATCTGGGGCTGGTAGCTTGAAGGCAAAGGCCCCTGTGGCCAGTGTGGGGCAGGAAGTCAGACCCTGGAAGTGAAGATCAAGGTCAGAGGCCTGAGTTATCTCAACTGGGGGGTTAGGCCAGTGGTCTGAAAGTCATCCAAAAACAGAGGGCAGAGTTGACCGTTTCTGGGTTTTCCTGGGTTCTAGTCCCCACCATGCCAGTATCTGCTTCTGTAGCATAATTCCAAGGAGGTGAATGGTTGGACTTCCCTCCTCTTCTGTGCCTCCTGATGAGTTGAGTGGCCAGAGTCCATGGGTGTAGCGGGAAATACCTGGAATTGGGACTAGGGCTGTGGGCGAGGAGTCAGTGGAGATATGGGAGTGTCCTTTAGAACCCGCTCTGGTGGAATGGCAGCCTGGTATAGACATCGTAAACGTGTAGAGGAGGCTTTATTTTCTCAGCTGCTGTTTGGTTTGTCACTTTACAAGCAGCTGGGCAGTCCAAGACTAAAAGGCTACTGGGAGGAAGGCACACGTTTCCTTAGAAGATTTAACAGTGATGTTCATGCAAGAATTCTAGATCACCTGGCTTGCTCTGAGCCCCTGTCTACAGCAAAGAAAGATGTTAAGAAGTTCTTTGGGCCTTGTAGCAGCTGGAGGAGGCTGTGACTCAAATGTTACGGCTTGGTCTCTATCTCTACCTGGCCCTGACTTTCATTTAAAACTGTTGATGGAGTACCTGGGTGGCTCAGCTGGTTAAGTATCCAACTCTTGATTTCAGCTCAAGTCATGATCTCAGGGTCCTGGGATGAAGCCCCTGCATTTGGGCTCCATGCTCAGTGGGGAGTCTGCTTCTCTCCCTCTGCCCTCCCCTTGCTCACGTGCACGAGCACATTCTCTCTCCCTCTTTCTAAAATAAAATAAATAAATCTTTAAAAAAATAATAAAATAAAACAAAGCTCTACTGACCAGGAGAATTTGAACACTGATGTAAAGAAGTTATAGTTAATTTTACTTAAAAATGCTATTGTTGCATTTTTTTTTAATATTATAAACATATATTTTTATCCCCAGGGGTACATTTTTAAGAGCTCTCTGATATCATACAATGTGGGATATATATTTTTTCTTTTACAAACTTTATCCTAGAATCATGCATGATTACATAAATGATTATTTATGATATGAAACATTAACATGGTTCTGAAAGTCAGAACTGTACAAAAGGTATATTCAGAGACATGTACCCTGTCCCACACACATCCGATCTACTCTCTGCCCACACACCTCCCTCTCCACAATTTCTTTGCTGCAGGTTTATCTTTCCTGTGTGTTTCCCCTTAGCGACAAGCAGATGACAGTTATTTGATATCCTCTTTCTTACCAAGAAGGAAGCATATTTAAGAACACTCTAGCACTTTGCTTTTTTTCTCCCAAGAATATGTCCTGGAAATCACTTCATAGGAGTCATAGAGGTCTTCTGCGTTCTTTTTTAAAGATGAGAACGGGAATGGCGTGGCCCCATGGTGTGACTGTGCCCTAATTTATGCAGTCCCTCTTCTCTGCTAAGGCATGAAGGTCACTTCCAGGGTTTTCCAATTACAAACAAGCTGCAGTTCACAAGCACGCAGACGTGCATGTTTGTACTGTAGGAGGTATGTGAGTGGGGTAATTTCCTGGAGTAGCACTGCTGGGTGTTTCAACGCACATACAGTTGTATTAGCCATTGCCAAAGTCCCTCCACAGTGGGGACAGCGCTCTGCATTCCCACCAGCAACGTATGGTGGTGTGGGTTTGCTTACGGGCTCACCAACAGAATGTGTTGCGATGTGATACTTTTTTAAATTTTTGCTAGTCTGGTAGTGAGAAATGGTACCTCAGTACAGTTTTAATTTGCATTTCTGTACTGATGGGTAAGGATGAACATCTCTTCCTGTGTAAGTACCATTTTTACATCTTTTTGAGGGGACATGAGTTGTCCCTCATGTTCTACGCCATTTTAAGTCTTTTCCCCTTTGTTTTTAAGATTTAAAAAATGATCTTGGGGATGTTAGCTATGATACATGTTTTAAATATTTTCTCCCAGACTGTTGGTTGCCTTGACTTTACGATGAAGTTTTTGGCTACATAAAGGCTTTTTCCTTTCTAAGACTAAGGCCCTATCAATTTGAGATGCTACCCTTATCTTATGCTAAAGTTTCATATGTACTTGAGTCTGCCTCTTGCCTATTTTATTCTATGAGCCTGTTTGTCTAAGGATAAGCCAATACCAGTTTTAATTAGGGAAGATTTAGAATATGTTTTAATGCCCAAGAAACAAGTTCTTTTTTGGTGTGTTCCTATCCTCTCTTCCATATGAACTTTAATATCAACTGAAAAACATCTTTTAATGACTGCATTAAATTCATTCACAGTTACTGATACATACGGTCTCAACTTAGTCATGTAATTGTATCGTTATCGTGAGCACTGTCTTTCCAAGGCTTCCTTCTCTGAGTGAAGTGGTCTTTGCTTGCTCACTCCATTATTGATTGATGGGCTATATTCAGGAAGGCTTCCATTTCTGTTCTCAGGCTCACCTTTGTACCTGTACATGTTAATGCCCATAGACTTCTACTTTTCTTAGATAGCCTCTTGTTTATCAATTCTTAATTGTGTCCTTCCTTGCTCCTCTGTCCTCCACACACACAGTCTTGCATCAACCATTGAACACATCGCATGCTCACTGTCAGTCCTTAGGCTCAGGTTCCCCACTTAGTTCTTGGGTGGATGGAGCCCACCTTCTGTCAGATTCCAAAAGATAGGCTGATAGGCTGAGAATTCTTGTATGTTTAAAATGGTTTAAAGTGGTTTTTCTGGGCCTTGCTGCTTGAAAGACACATATATCCTTGATTCATGCTTTCCTTGAAAATACCTCTCCATCACTGCTTTGCTTTATGTATTGTTTTTGAGACATCTGATGCCACTCTATTTCTTTTGCAATGTAAGTTATTAGATTTTTTTTTTTTTTTTTTTTTTTTTTTTGCTTAGAAACTTTGAGAAATTTTTTTTCTCTGTCTTTGAAGTCTGCTAGCGTACTAGAATGTATCTTAGATTTGACTGTCCCTGGTCAATTTTCCCAAGCATCTGGCAAGCCCTTTCGATGTACAGATTCAGCCCTTCTTTAACTTAGAAATTTTTCTTACAGTCTTACATAGTGAGACCATTTGTTCTGTTCTTTCATTTTTCTTCTCCTCAGGCTCTGATTATATGCATGTTGTTTCTTCTTTGCCTGCGTCTCACTTCAACAACGTCCCTTCTGACTTGTCTTGCTTCTCTGTGTTAGTGTCTGTCATTATCCCGGTTGTTTCCCTGCCTTTCCCCAGTGTTCTCTACTAAACTTCATGTGAATATCTTCTTCCTCAGACATCTTGAAATTTAGTCTTAATTTCTGCAACAGTTTTATCATTTTCTTCCAAGTTTTTTAGAGTATACTAAATCCTTTTCATTTCATTTCTGTCCTTAATTTCTGATTCAAGGACTTTTAGAAAAGTCTTTTACCCCAAATGCTTGAAGACATTAAAACCAGTTCAGTGTGCCATATGAGGCAGTTTTCTTCTGTTTCGTGGTGTTTTTTTCCTTGGGGGTGCAGCATGTCTTCAGCATAGGTATTTGTTCAACATTTCATTATGAAAAATTTCAAATATTGGAAGCATTGCTGATGTGTGATTGGGTCTGGATAAGTGGATGGACATTTCAGGAAATATCCTGTCAGGGCAACTGATCACATCATCAACAAATTGAGGTGGTAACACAAGAGTCTTGGGCTTGGCTTTCGGTCTCAGATACTCCTATCTGGTTAGCAGAGCATTTCAAGGACTGTTGATTCAAAAGGCCAGATGCCAGACCTGCATGGGACTGCAACCGGTTTGACCATTTATATGCTTGAAGGAGTTGACTAGAGAGGAGTTTTGTCCCACACAGGATTCAGGCTTCACAGCCCACTGTTACAAAGAGATCGTTCTCAGGTGACTTGCTTACCAAATTGCTCAGACATTCTAGCTTATTGCGGTCCCAGTTCATTGTGCAGTGAAGGCCCTCTCCCAGCCCTCCAGCCTCTCCTTGTTCTGCATACCATCCTTCAGGCAGTAGAACACCCCGTTCACACTGGAGCCCAGCGCCTGGATGGCACAGATGGCCTAAGCAAAGGCCTCCAGGTCTGCCATGTTGCCATTGCCCAGGATATATGTTTTTCATATAACATATGAGGAGAAAAGCAGGTCGGGGTAAAGGTAGAACAGGATTGGCTGTGCGTGGATAATTGTGGAAGCTGGAGCACTACATGGGGCCTCATTATACTACTCCACTTTTGGGATGCCTGGGTGGCTCAGTGGGTTAAGCCTCTGCCTTCTGCTCAGGTCATGATCTCAGGGTCCTGGGATCAAGTCCCGCATCAGGCTCTCTGCTCAGCAGGGAGCCTGCTTCCTCCTCTCTCTCTCTGCCTGCCTCTCTGCCTACTTGTGATCTCTCTCTCTGTCAAATAAATAAATAAAATCTTAAAAAAATTTTTTTTTAATTATACTACTCCACTATGTTAATTTTCCATGATTAAAAAAAATGTTAACATCAACAACTCAAAATTATGCAAAATAGAGGTGTAAGTTTAGCACCCCCAAAGAGGGTATTATGTTGCACACTTTCCCTAATTCAAATGAATAATTGAGACCAACCATTATATGCTTTTTATTTTTTATTTTATTTTATTTTTAAGGATTTTATTTATATATTTGTCAGAGACAGAGCACAAGCAGGGGGAGCGGCAGGCAGAGGGAGAAGCAGTGTCCCTGCTGAACAGGGAGCCCGATGTGGGGCTTGATCCCAGGACCCTGAAATCATGACTTGAGCTGAAGGCAGATGCTTAACTGACTGAGCCACACAAAAGCCCCTATTATATGCTTTTTAATTAAGAAAAATAAAAACCATGTAGGCACAGAACGTCTGTTTAAAATTCTGTGCTGCTCCCCCTCTGCCGTCATATAGTCTGACTCCTATTTTTCCAGAGATGAATGTTAAGGTTTTTATGGCCACTTGCCTGCAGCAGACATACTATCTGTAATCACTGAGTTATGGAATGTTTTGGTTTTTCCCTCCTCTGACTGAGCACTGATAGGAAGGACTCTGAAGGGGAGTGTCATAGAAGCAGCGAGCTGGGCATCCCTGTCTCCCTTGCTACTTTTTATTTAAATCAACCTGGAGCCCCGGTAGGAGCACCAGATTACAAATATTGATTTGTGACACTGTTGCCTTTACTGTCCTGTGCCTTGGTATGAGGACACCGCTAGCTGTTTTCTCCTCAGACAAAGCAAAGAGGACATCGTGGGAATTGCTAAGGCAGAACTTTCCCAGCCAGCAGCCCTTCTCGGCACCAAGGTCGCCCCACCCAGATAAGAATTTTCACCTTCAGCCTTGTCCCCTTTCTGACTGTGTGCTGCTTGTTATTGTGTTGCTGAAGGATTCTGGAGGGTGGGGTGGGGAGAGGAACTTGAAAACTTTAAAACCAGCTCTGAAGCAAAAACTTAGGGTGTGGAGGTAACTTGGAAAATGTGTTATGGCTTAAAAAACAAAAACAAAATTTAAAAAAACTGCGTGGGTCCACGAGCAGGTGAACCGGGCTTCCCAAGAAGTCAGATCACAGGCATCCAGGGACTTATTTAAACCTCACAACTGTGAAATACAGACTTTTGCCCTTCGAGCATTGCAGACTGTCACATTTTTTAGAAACTACCATTGGTTTGACTAGGAGAAGAGAAGGGACAGTCGTGCTGGGGGTCAGATCTGTGACAAGAGGGGAGTGCAGCTGCCCCTCATGGCTTGGCACACAGAACCAAAGGGACCCAGTAAAACCCATTCATTTAGTTCAGGGGCCCCTCATGCAAAAACACCGGTGAGGACTGGTAGGTGAGCTCCCTTTTTTTTGCCATTAGTTCATAACTATTGCTAAAAATGTATACCAAAAGTGCTTACCATATCCACAGAAAGGATTTAACACAAAAACAAGCCAGTTGCTGAGGGGAAAAGACCTACTGAAATGTGGCATGTCTTGGCTCATCTCCTCAAAGGCCAGGTTTGGACTTACCTAGGGGAGCATAAGCCCTTCTTCCCCCCTCCCCCCCTCCTCCCCTCCCCTGAGAATAACTGTGGAAAGCTAGAGTTAGGAGGGGGAACGTGGAGACTCACCACCATGGTAGGGGTGATTCCATGGTGGGGTGGTGGGGGATACAGAGAGCACTGTGCTCTCTAGACACACAGGTACTGTCCCCAGGAGTGGGAGGACACCTGAGCATGGAGGAGAAGGCTGCAGGCTTCCCTGTCAGATGGACCTGACCCCAAGCTTAGTGGCTAATGGAACCCGAGCAAATCCTTTTGGATCTCAGTTTCCTCACCTGCAAAATGGAAATACTACTGCTCTATGGGGTGGTAAAGGGATTAATGGGAATGACGGTTTGAAAACCTCAGCCCAGTGCCTGACACAGGCAGATGTGCCTTTCTGTGAGGGGTAGCCCCTCGACGCCATTCCCCCACAGACTGGGTTAGAGCATGGTCTCACTGGCTTTCACGCTGCTTGCCATGAGGATTCAAACCCTCCCATGTCAGCTGCTTTGTTGTCAGTCCCACTTTTGGGGGCATTTGGTCCAGGAGCCTTACCTGTCTTGCCCGGAAAGGCTGCCCTCAGGAGGATCCTGAGAGTGGGGGCCAGGAGGCAGAGATCGGCGATTTTCCTGTCCCCTGGTGCCTACGGAGCAAGATGTGACGATCATTTCCTGGTGTCCAGAATTTTCCTCTGGGCATACTGGTGTTCCCATTTCCATTCCAGTAATTTCTTAGGAGCATGCAAACTCACACATCAGTTCCTCTTTCCCTTCTTGGCGGTATCACTTTAGCCCAACCTCCTCTTCCCTATTTTTGACCAAATACTTCCTTGAATCATCAATTCCTGACCCTCACCTGGGAAAAACCATGGCTGCTTCTCCTTGCTAGGGCCACACAAAAGCACCCCCTCCTTCCACTGATTTTTATGTTAACACAAACACTAAGATTTTGTGTTCAAGGCACATACATTTTCCATTAGTAACAGGGCTGGGCTTGGACTGTTTGGCTTGGATAAGAATAGTAGTCAAGTGACTGACATGGAAGGCTGAGGGAACTTGACGAAATTCAATGGCGTTCCTTCCTGCCGCTCTTTGGCACCGAGAGGTGTGTTGGTGAGACCAGCCAGAGGTTGGCGCTGGTTGGGCTGGCCTTGGGCAGGGGCTGCAGGAGCCCAACACATCTGCCTCACCTCTGCCCTCTGTGTCATCTGGGGCTTCCCAGCCCTTCACCTCTCAGGCTGCACAATGGGCAGAGTGGCTCCCTATTGATTTTATTTCCTTTGGCTTTGTCGAGAATTTGTTTCATTTCGTTTTCATTGTTGCTAGGTAATGCCTAAAGAGAAAGGCTCTTCTAAGTCTTTAAACATATTCTTCAAAGGCTGGATTCTCCAGTGCAATACTGGGAGAGGCTGGCCATGGGGAGATAAAGGGGACCTGTGTCCTGCGGCGGATGTGAGGAACCAATGAGATTTCCTATGAAAACTCGAAGCTCACACAAAAGCACACCCTCCCTTAGTTTAGTTTTTAGGTGAAATGAACAGCTATATTAGGATACACTGTTCCGCATTGTGTTCCTTTAAGGCCCAGACCCCAGGAACACCGAGACCAGCAAGAATCACCAGCACCCAGTTCCTTATTCTCTGCTTTGATGTTCAGAGCACTCACCCTCAGGGCCCCTCTGACCTGCTGGAACTTCTTGCATTGTATATTGTATATTGTATATTGTATATTGTATATTGTATATTGTCCGCTCCCTGGCAGCGGGCTCCTTTACCCATCTTTACGAGGAATCCGTGCATTCCACCAAACCTCTGGCTCTGTTTGCTGCCAGATGTAGTTGGAGTTTCTGACGCAGACCCATCATGATGGCCAAGTTACAGGTTTTGAGGACAAGCTTGGAAAAAAAGGGGGTGCATCCATAATCATCGGGCATGGAAGCTTTTCCATGGCAATTATAATCGTACTTCTGTATTATTTCTCAAAATAGTAATCCTACTGGAAAGAGCTTGACCATTTAACAACTTCTCATAGAACCTCATTGGATCTTTCATCAGCATTGTCTAATTTTGGTTTCCCTAGAAGTAGACCTGGAGACACGGGCCTGGGAGCAAGTAGTTTATTTGGGGGAGGTGATTCCTGGAAGCCCCAGCAAGAGAGTGAGGAAGCAGAATAGAGGAAAGAGGAAAGCAAGTGAAGAGGGTGTGGGAACGTGGGGCTTCATCCTGCAGGAGACCCCTGAGAGACTTAGAATCTGCATGGATTGTGCTGTGAGGGGCGAGGGGTTGGCGGCTTTGTCCACCCACCCTTGTCACACTCTGGCACTTTGGGCAGTCCAGCAGGGGAGTGCAGGCCCATCCAGGGAACTCCCCTAGCAGAGACCAACCAGCAGTTAGCATGTGGGGGGCCGTGTGGTGTCAGCCGATGAGCCAAGTCAAGCCAAGCAGGGAGGTGTGGGGACCCAGCAGCCTCTGCTATTGTCCTCGCCAATTCATGGAGGAAGAGCAGAGGCCCAGAGAGGTTAAGTACTTGCTCAGAGTCACACAGCTCATGGAGTCTCGGCACTCCTTCATCTGCATGCTGTCTCTTACACCATGTGGCCCCCAGGGCTGCGGTGATGACAGAGGTGGCTGGGACATCCCCTAAAAGCCCCAGGCAGCCAGGGTTAGGAGGCCCGAAAACAACACTGGCTGAATGCCTTCTCTGATGGTGCTTCTCACATTTCCATTACCACAGGGACCTTTGCCTGACTAGTGTAGCCCTTTCTTTAGAGGTAACACAGCATAGTGGTGAAGTTTCCAGCGCAGCCCTCCTGTACTCCTGTCCTGGAAACTCAGTGGCCTTGAGCAATTTACTTAAACTTTCTGTGCCTTTGTTTTGTTCTCTATTAAAATACCATCTGCTTCCTAATGGCTGATGCAAGGACTAAATGAATTACACGTAAAGTGCTTATTAGCAGCGAAGAACAGCCCTACGAGTGTTGGTTGGTCTTGTTATTGTGCATGTGGATGCTCTTTTTCCTGTCACTAGCATTTCCCTGGCTGTAGGATTCATGTGAACTCATTATAAAATGAAAGTTCACATTTCCTCCTGCACTCATGTCTGGGAAGCATCTTAGCAAGCTTAAACACCACGGCCCTTGAGACAATTTGTTGATCGCCTGTCTTCACCTTGCATTGAGAAACTCCCTAAGGAGGGAGGTCGAGCCGGCCTTCCCCTTCACAGAGCAGGCAATGCCAAGGGTAGTGCCTGGCCTTGGGAGCTGCTCCGGAAATGGGTGTTGGGTGAATGAGAGCACACCCTCCCAGGGGCTCACTGGTGACACCGAAGCTCATGTTACCCAGGCAAGCCACCTGCTGGTGGTGACAGCAGCATAAAAAGAATGTAAAATGTTGAACCAGAGATGTACTCCTCCCAGAATTTTCTTTGTATTTATAGAACACTATTCTGAGGCCCTCAAAAGAATTTTCAGCTGTGGCTCGGTTCTTTAATCCTCAGTGGGATGACATTGGAAGCTAGGAGATGGAGTGGAGCATTCCAACGTGCGGTGTTAACATCTGCCGGTAATTACTGGTATTGTGTCGTTACGGATAACACCGTGTGGCAAACAGGTGGACTAATTTTAAATCTCTTTGACCCTGACGCACTGTTAAAATGGGTCAGGGTCAAACGGGGGTGGGGGGAGTCCTGTTTTAGGTATGAGGAACTCAGACCCGCTGTGGTGTGTCGAGGACCCCGAGGCAGAACTGACCTAAGCTGAGGTTGGAAGTACCCAGAAGTGGGAGGTGGGTTACAGTCGCACAGCATAGACACCAGGTCACGGTTTTGGCCTGTTAGGGGCTGAATTATGTCTCCCTCCAATTCATATATTGAAGCCCTAATGGCCAGTACATCAGAACTTAACTCCTAGGGTCCTTAAAGGGAAAAGGAAGGTTAAATGAGGTCGTCAGGGTGGGCCCTAAGCCAGTGGAACTGGTGTCTTTATAAGAGGCGATCAGGAGGGGCTGAGTGGGTTAAAGCCTCTGCCTTTGGCTAGGGTCGTGATCCCAGGGTCCTGGGATCGGGCCCCGCATCGGGCTCTCTGCTCAGTGGGGAGCCTGCTTCTTCCTCTCTCTTTCTGCCTGCCCCTCTGCCTACTTGTGGTCTCTCTGTCTGTCAAATAAATAAATAAAATCTTAAAAAAAAAAAGAAGAGGCGATCAGGACACAGAGAGGGAGGAGAGGGGTCTCTGAGGAAACCAACTCTGCCCACACCTTGATCTCAGACTGCTAGCCTCAGAGCTGTGAGGAAATACATTTCTGTTGTTTAATAAATTGCCAGGCTGTGGGACTCTGATGGCAGCTCTAGCAAAGGAAGACACAGTGCCTTCATTCATAGGTCACGCAGAGACCTCTCAGGGCTCCTCCAACTCAGTGACACCCCTGTGCGGCCACTCCACCACGACTCCGGAATGGGCCCCCCGGGGGGCAAATCTGGTTCCAGGGTCAGCCAGCCCCAGACAGAATCTGCTGCTTGTTTCGTCAACCGCCACTGCAAGTGCACCTCCTTGACCCCAAATTTTTGTGCTTTTTTTGTTGTTGTTTTTGGTTGGGTTTGTTCTTGCTTCTCTGTTTTGTCTTACGCTGTCTACTGTTGAGAAGCACACAGAATCTTTGACTAGAAGGGGTCTTCTACCCCCACGACCTTCCTCTATAGCCTTTGCTACGAATGAGCTGAACTGCTGAGGTTGCAGCAGGAGTAGTGCATTTCAGAATCCATGGACCGACAGATAGCTTCTGTTCCTGGAAGCCCAGATCGAGAGTTGTGTCTATTCCGTGCAATCTTAGATCGTTTTAGCATCCATTATGGGACGGTCTTCCAGCATCACGGAGCAGATCTCTCTGCCTGCTCGCTGCACAGCGGCTGCTGGCTCCCTCCCAGGACCGCTTGGTCCCAGTCAATTCTTGCGGCAATGGCTTGGGGGTGGTGTGGAGGGTTGGTTAGGTGCATGGCTAGACCCCCAGGGTAAGCCTTGGGAGGTTCTCGTGTAGACCTGGCCTTGCAAAAGTGCCAAATGACTTCAGTTGTTTAATAGTACCTGAGAAACCACAAGAAGCGAAAGTTAATATTTTTTTAAACAATCATCTTACTTTCCCTCTCTCTTTCTCCTTTCCGTTTTCTCACTCTACCTTCCCTCTGTTGTCACTTTATGACTGTCGCCAGAGTGAGCAAAGAGAAAGTACAAGACACCAAGATAAATTTGAATTTCAATTACATAGCTATTCTACAACTAAAATTATTGTTCTAGTATAAGCAGGGAGCAAATATGGAGATACTTACATTTTTTTGTTGTTTATCTGAAATTCACATTTGACTGGGCACCCTGTATTTTATCTGGCAACTGTGTCTTTGTTTGTGAATCTGTATCCTTTTCTGTGTTTCTCATATATATAGGCATGTACCTGCACGGGGGTTTAGCTAGACCGAGATAACTCCCTCCCAGGCTTTCCTTATGTCGTTTTCCCCCTGTAAATCCACCGCACATACTCTCCACCTTCATTCATAGGTGCAGGAGCGCTTACACATATTTTCCTTTCCACCTTTGGTCATTCCTCCACAACGTCTCCTCTGTTATATTATCTCCCTTATCCAGCCTTACGAACTGTATAATTTCCTTCTCCCTAAGTGTTGGCCACACTTAATAACTTTTGTTTCCTTCTATGTTAACATTCGAAGAAGTATAATACTTCTAAAAACCAGTGAAATAAGGTCATGATCGGCCTAGATATTCTGATTTGCTTTTTGTTGTTCTTACTTATTCGTGTTGAGTTTGCCTTGCTGGATCACCGGCTCCTCATAGAAAAATGGATCATACCCTTGTACAGAACAGTAGTGGCTCAGGATACAGGTCTGTAGGAACCTCAGGGGCAGCGTAAGATTTGAGGAATTTTTTTTTTTTTTAACTTTTGTTACATTTCATTAGTAAATGTTAAAACCTCCCAGTCAATAGGCATATTGACTCTAATGTCTGTTTTTTTAATTTGTTTGTTCGTTTTGGGTGGTTTGGTTTTTTGGGGTTTTTTGTTTGTTTGTTTGTTTGTTTGTTTGCAAATCATTATGCTAGGCTCTGTGATTCCTAAATCAGTGAAGCCCATTGGTCTTCACCCTTAGATAAGACACATGCAAAGGTAAGAATACGGAGGACTATGTATTCATGACAGCAAAGGGTAGGGAGTGTCGGTTGAGCCAGAACTGAGTGATGACCGGCCTTCTTCATTAAGGGTTTGGGCTAACATGGCTGCCTTGCTCACCAAGTGGATGACAGAGCGGGAGTGCCAGGGCACTCACTCCAGGAACTTCTGCTTCTTCTCATTGTGCACCCTAGGCACCGCCCTCCCTTCCCTTTTGCCCTGGCTCTGTAACATAGAACAATTAAACTTTGCTCCCTCATGATCCAGCACTTCAGAAGCTCAACCAAAGTGTTGCTCTTTCAAAAAGGATTATGACACCGATTTTTTCCAATTTGAGAAAAATACAAGTAAATGAGTTTATTTTTCTTGATTTTTATTTCACTGTGTTCTACCTCATTCCACAAAAAAGTCGACACCACCATTGTTTAAAATTCTGCCTCCACGAACTTTTCCTAAACCCCTTTCATAGTAGTAGGCATCTATGGTTTGTTTGTTTTTCTTTTTTGGTTGAACAGTTAATTCACTTGTTAACAAAAAAAATTCAAGAGCTCTGTGCAGGCAACCACCAAGGCACTCCTAAAACACCCTTTCCAGACCTCCAACTTGGGGACCAGCTGTTGGCGTTAATGGCATTTGGGGCTTCACCACTCCTTGACCTCACCCCTTCCCCATGACCTTGATGCCTAGAGTCCTTTAATATTATGATTTTTCCTTAAAATCGTTCCATTTAAACATTGGAATCTGAAATGTATCTGTGTAATATGTGGTTTATTTTTAACTGACTTACTTTTTTTTCTTTTTTTCTTTTTTTTTTTTTTTTTTTTTTTTAGAGCAAGAGGGATCACAAGTAGGCAGAGAGGCAGGCAGAGAGACAGAGGGGGAAGCAAGGCTCCCTGCTGAGCAGAGAGCCCAATGTGGGGCTTGATCCTAGGACCCTGAGATCATGACCTGAGCCGAAGGCAGAGGTTTAACTCACTGAGCCACCCAGGTGCCCCACTGACTTTATTTTTTTTAAAGTAGTTTTAGGTTCAGAGTGAAACTGAGTGGGAAGTACAGAGAATTCCCTTATACTTCCTGCCCTTGCACATGCACAGCCTCCCCGATGTCAACAGCAGATTTTTCATCAAGACTTAAATTCTGGGTTTTGTTAAAGATTCATCATCTTTAAAACTATCTCTTAGAAAGCATGGCTACTTAAAATGAACAGAATAACCAAAGATTAGTAGCATTTTTTTAAATGTGATTTTAAAAAAATGTTCACGTATTAGTATTTTATAGGGTCTTACATATTTTCTGCCTGTATAAGAATTTTTGGTTGCTAAAATGGAATTAAATGTGCTTGACATCAGAGTTGTAGCGGGCATATCAAAGGTGCTTATTTGATGTTTGTTGACTGTATTGGTATGTTGTTCCTTAGTAGTCCTGTGACTTCCAGACACTTTGTCATCTGAACGGTCCTTGGCCTGGGAGCCAGTTGGTTGGTGGTCTTTAAAAGGCTTTTCCTCAATCCGGGGTGTAGCCCCTTCCTTAAGGTGCAGGGTTGACTTCCCCAAGATGCCAAGGAGGCTGAGAGCCTTCAGTGCAAAGGAAGGACAGTGGTTGGAGATCTGTCTCAGCTTGCAGGAGCAATTGCTGCCACAGCCTACATCGTTCTGATTACATATGGCCTCCATGAGGAGGCCTAATTTTAGGAGGTGTAAGACAAAAATACAGTTGAGAGAAGTGAACTAAAAATAGCCCTCCCCCTTTATTCTGTTACAATTCATTCCCTCAGATGCTAAGTCTGTTCAGTTTATGCAAAAGTCTTTCCCTGTCACAATTGCCATGAAGACTTTTGACAGTTATTAAGCAAAATGAAAGCCTACATCTCATTTCGATTCACTGCAGCTGTCATGACCCGCGATTTATTTCTGCTGGCCTCTAGAATTCCTGGTGTTCTGTTAAACAGGTGCTACTGTATTTTTAAGGGAGGGTTTGAGGTGGCCCCATTTTATTAAAAATACACAAGGAGTGTCACTAATAAGAATATGCTGTGTGAATCACATTTCATGTGCTCAAATGGGGGCCTTCTGTGATTCTCATGAAAAAAAAAAATTCTGTGAAAAAAGAACTGATACCTAATTTTCACATTAAAGAACTAATTTTACTTTAGTGAATATTCGCGGTGTTTGTTATATAGAAGACATTGTGCTGAGCACTAGAACAGTTGACGGAGATATCATTTCTGCCTCATGGAACTTACTTGGGGAAGACAGATGTATGTCAAGACGTGAAATATAGAATCTCAGCAACGGGCGCCAGAATTCTTCCCGAGGCGAGACCTTTCTGGGGAACATATCCTGACAGACTGTGGAGGGGTTGACAGGGAGAGTGGGACTTGAAAGCAGGAATGAGTCAAAAAATAAGAATGGCTACACTGTGCCACACAAAGCAAGGAGAAGGATTTGCTTCATGCCTAAGTAGCTGGGCACAGGGAAAAGAGAGTTCAGAAGGGAGATGGGGGAAGGGGCCAGAATGCTGGTTTGAGGAATGTGACTAAGGGGATTCTGGGCCAGATGGAATCCTCCTGTGGTGTGACGAGCAAAGGCCATTCGAGGGCCAAGGGATGCCCCAGTGCTCGGCGTGGAGGTGTTGTTGGCTCTTGGAATGGAAAGCCCTCCTGTTCTCCACCCACATTTCAATAAAGTCTCCTGTGCTCATGAATGGTTTGTGTAGGTGTTTAGGGGTTTCCCTGAGGGGCATGGAGGAAGAAGGGAAAGGCTCCCAGAAGGCTGCGGCTTGTGTTTCTTGAGACCATAAGGAGGAGAGCAGAACAAGATGTGTGAAAGAAGGAACATGGAAGCATATGTCCCATGAGACATAACTTCCCCTGAGCTTGCAGAAAGCTTTGGGAGGCTTTGGGCACCAAGAAAGACTCTGAGCCAGCCTCCTCTCAATCTCCAGGGCTTAGCAACCCCCAGATGATATATGCTTATCTAGGTTAAACTTCCAAAATGTGAGGCTATTGTACAATAAGTGGATAAGAGTTGAAATTCTGAGTTAAAATGAAGGCTATGAAGGCTATGAAGCCTGTGGGAGGCTTCATAGCTAGGCCTTGGAAGATGAAATGTGACTTTGGTTGGCAGACTTGGAGGAGAAGAGCAGAACCTGCCTAGAGAATGCATGGGTACTGACACTGAGATGCCAAGGGCATGACCAGTACAGGGAATGGGGAACCGGGCGGGTATAGACAGTATGGAAAACGTGTGGGATGGGTGGTGGAAACATGGAAGGTGGTCAGATTCTGGACAGCCTCGAACACCATGCCTAGTGAGTTTTGTCCAAATTCTGTGGTTGTCTCATCTGTATGTAAAGCAAATTAGAGAAACCACATGAAAGTTTAACTAGGGAGTGGAGATTTCAGAAACAGGAGGCCCATCCGGAGACTATTTAAATTGGTAGCTCTCAGACTTCCCACCTCCACCTGCCCACCTGAAGGTTGACCTCCTCGTGTTGCTAAGAATGGAGCCATGGTTTAAGTGGTGTGGGATGGGAAGCAAAGAAGGAACACAAAATGTGGTGGTGGGCCCAGAAGGGGCAGCGGGAATTAAATATATCCCGCAAGTAAAGCTGATAATAGGCAAATTTGACCAATGACAGAATATCAAGAGTGTAATATAGGAAGTTGGCATTGAGCCTGCATGACTCAAAGGGTAGTGCTGAGATCCACATCACGAGATCCATATCAGAGGAGGGCAGGTGTGAGCGTGTGTGTGAGCAGGTGTGCATGCATGCACACGCTTGGGGAGGAGATGCATGATATGAGGAAAGGATGAGTTTGTTTTGGAGGTGTTGAGTTTAAGGTGCCAGTAGAATCCTTGCATAGAGATGTTCTGCAGCAGAAGCATATGCCTTAGACCACAAACTTCAGCATGTTCTGAAGTTACCTATGTTGCAAAGTGCCAGCAAGGCCCAGAGGCAGGTTGGAGTAGATCCTGGGTGTTTCTGCTCTCCTGGCATGTTTCTGAGTCTTAACCAGCTAGTAATATATGGAAGTATCTGGCTTCCCCTTTGCTCTGTTACTGCCCAGAGGAGTTGCTCCGTGATTTTTTTTTTTTTCCTGTTGAATGAGTGAGAGCACTAAGCCTCCTTCTGACAAAGCTAGAAGAACAAGAAAGTTGTATACTTTTCTTGCAGATTATGGCATGAAGATGATTTCCTATATTTACTTACATTTGGCTTTTCATTCATATACATATAAATGTAACAAATTTTTTCTGAATCAAAGAAATAGAATTTTACAAAAGAGGTTTAAAATATATATATAAGAAAGAAGATAGGGAGTGAAGACCAAATAGTCTTAATTCTGCCTTCTTGACTAATTTCTTTTTTTTCTTTTTCTTGACCTATTAGTGTCATATTTCTGCCATGTTCTGATTGTCATGTATTTATTTTAGATACTGTTTGCTTATTGTTTATTCATTTTAGATACCATTCCCGAAAGAGCAGCAACCTGAGGCTATCTTTGTAGAAAGTCTTAGACCACAATGTTGTGCTTTAGAGTGAGGAAAGTCAAACAACTACAAATTGAATTCCTGGCATACAGCAGTCACTGGGTAGAGGGTTTAAGTGGTGAAAAAGGAAGACATTCACACTTAGCCCTCAGGGTTGCTTGGAAGCCCACATGTCATAATAGAGAGAGCCTTGTAAACTGTAGATATGTGGAATTATAGGGCTGTTTTAGGCAAACATTGGGCAGGTGAAAGAAAGACCCATGAGGGTTTTCAGAAAGTACGTGGTGGAGAAGGTGTATTTAAGCCAGCAGAACCACTACATGTTCTTAACCAGAGGAGGGACTGATGAAAACGGTGTTTGGGGAAGGTTTTCTGGTTGGTAGAGGAGGGGGTGATGGGATTGGAGAGAGAATGCCTGGAGTGCTTCGCAGGGAATCAGCCATGCAGTATTGGGGCGAGCTCAGCGTGGCTGCTGAAATGAGAGGGGGATGTTTCCATAGGTCCCATGGGAGTTGTAACTCAGAGTGGTTTCTTCTTCCCAGCTCATGTTCATGTTCACATCTTTGCCAGCAGTGCCTCCTGTCCCACTCATCTTACTCTGTGAAGGCCTTGCATACATCCACGGTAGACAGTTCACAACTCAGCTGAGGCTGAGGGAAAGGTCAGCCTTCCTTCTTAGAAGAAATGACAGAAATGATTGCTCCTGGGTGTTCAGATTTACTCGTGTTGTAAAAGACTCACTGTAGGGCCATAAAGTGATGAGGGGTCAGAGAGACCCTGGGGCAGTGGACAAGGATGGTCACTTGTTGCCCCCAGGGTATGTTATCTCTGTTCTGCAAATGAACAGGAATCAACACTGGGTGAGCAGCCCAGTGGGCCCATCAAACTAATACATGCCCATGGTTAAAAAAATGAGCTAGAGCCGAAAAATGATGCTCACAGAAGAGCAGTGGAGTGAGTCTAAGTATAGTTTGAGCATTTTAGTGGCGTGGGGAAGTAGTCTGTTTGCGATGTGTTGAGTTTAAATTACAATCTCTAGTGGTTCATAGACTTCTAAATTTAATGAAGAGCAGCATAATTACAGCTAATCTTACATGATGCTCTGAACAGATATTTACAGTTTACAGTGAGGACGTCTTTGTCCTATTTATGATCTGTAACATGGCTTAGAGATTATAGCTTAACTGGATCCTTTGATATAATTAAATATATGTATTTAGCTTGGCTACCTAAGAGTTGCATAACAAAAATAAAATTGCAAGCCAGTGGGCCTGAGCTGAAAAAAAAAAAAAATCTCTAAATAATATACCAACATGCTCATTTATCTGTTACATTGAGAAGTCATCTATTGACTTAACTGCTGTGAGACATGAGGATTTAACTCCCTTCTATTACCCACTTCCCCTTCCCTGCCCTCCTCTTTATTTTTTATATTAATGCCATTATTTGTACTTCCTTTGTTCATCACCTTGTGTATTTGTCAGGGTTCTCTAGAGAAACAGAACCAATAGGAGATACGTATTTTTTAATCAGTAAGATATATTTTTCAGGAGATTCATCATAGAGATTGGCTTATGTGGTGATGGAGACTGAAAGTCACAATTTCCCCTCTGCAGGCTGGAGAACCAGTGAAGCTGGTGGTCTAATTCATTCTGAATTCAAAGGCCTGAGAACCAGGAGTGCCAGTGTCCAAGGGCGAGAGAAGAGGGATGTCTCAGCTCAAGCACAGGGCACACTGGCCCTCCTCTGCCTTTTTGTTCTGTTCCAGCCCTCAGCTGGCTGGGTCCTGCCCATCTGCATCATCCAATTGCCAGATAGGACTTTCCCCTTTTCATCAACAGGGCCCAGAACTCAAGTGAGGTCCCAGGGCGGCGACAGAGATAAGAGCACATACACGGAATACCCAGGTCTGGCATCCTAGGGGCCAACCAGAGAGGTGGGGAAGCAGGTTCTGAAATGATGAAAATATCACCAGATCCAGATGTAAGATTCTTTTGGTAACTTCGTAGGATCTAACCCACACTCAGAGCCAGAGGCTTCCACTGGCCTCTCCATGCAAGGGACCTAGAAGAGTGACCACGAGAAAAGAAAGTCTAGATCCATTTACATTATCATCCATAACAGGTAGAACACTTTGGGAACATCTTGAGCTTTCTAGAAATTTTGGAATTTCCCCCTCTTGGTTTTTTTTTGTTACTTTTGAGTCCTTTCCTGGTTGAGCAATTTTCAAAAATCCTGATCTATTTCAGAGTCCACAAAGGGAGGCCATAGGCTGAAAACCCTGCCTTGTGCCTGCAGCCAGCAGGGCGGTGTAAAAGGAGAATAGGGGGCTGACCCTTGGAAAAAAAGAGGTGGGCCGTCATGGTCGCCTCGTGGGAGGTTCCATGTCACCTGACGAGGGAGTTTCAGGTGCAAGCTGTTTACAGTTGAGGGTATCAGCCTCAGAGCTAGAGTTACTCTCTGCAGTTTCCATTTTAAGTGCTTTCAGTCGTCCTCTTGCCAAGGCGGCTGCTGGCTCACATTTGAGCCAGTAATCAGACTGGTCTCAGAGTCCATCATTCAGCTCTGGCTGTCCTTGCTGGCTCTGGCAAATGCCTAGCTAGCACTTAGCTCCTCGGGCCCTAGCCTTCTCCGCAGCAGCACCCTCCCTTCCTTTTCCTTCTGATACCCCTTCTCTGCCCCCTCCTTCGTGCTCTGGCTGTTACACTCTTTGTGAAGCAACACTTACCACGGTCCCAGACCAGAGGATCATCAGACCGCTCTCCCACCCAGCTGCGGACTGGCTCTGTATTCCTAGGTTTTCACTGGCACTGTTTTCCCAGGTGATGTCATTACCAAGAGGCTGCCCAGCACGATGACAGAGGGACCCTGACTTGCCTGGCCTCTCCTTTCTGCTCTCCCTTCACTAGCAGTGAACAGCACATTTCCCCTCTGCAGCTCATCTGTAAAGTGGACAAAGGCACTCACAACTAGTGCCTCCATCACGGGGCTGGTTGTTCAGGTTCCTTCTGTAGGAGCTAAGACACATCAACAACTTGGAACAGTGCCTGACACACACGAATGCCTTCCCGTCTCTTTGTCTTATTGCTGTCGTCATCGTTGTCAGCCTTTGCGTGTCGCAGCCTCTGGACCTAGACTCCAGAATCACGTGTGTGCATTGCAGAATAGAAAGAAGGAGCCAAGTCTCGGGAAAAGTTGATCATTTCAGATGGAAAAGAGGAATGAATGCTAGGTGTGGGCTTCGGTAAGTGAGACAAAGCCTTTAACAGAAACAGTGATGCTGTGGTTGATAGTAGCATTATTTCATTAGTTTGTAGATTAATCTGGGGGTTGAGAGCACGAGTCTTCTTGGTAGTACTTTTTGTCTAAAAACAAAATGGAAAATATGAAACGTCAACCAGTTTTTGAGACACTGTTCAAACTATGTTTTATTTATTAACAATGCCTAGTGCCATGTCCTTGACTCCCAATACTGGTCTCTCTTTTTGTTTTGTTTGTTTGTTTTTTGCTTACAAGGTTATCCTCTCCAGATTGAGTATAGGTTTTAAAATCAAGTTTTCTCCTCATTTAAATTTTAGTTTTAAAAGCCTGGGAATACTGGCATCGTTGAAAAAGAGAAGGGTGCTGAATTGAACTCCCATCACTAGGGACAGGGTGACGAGAGGTAAAAAAGTGTGAAGACAGCTTGAGGAGTCGGGGCTGTGGCATAACCTTGAAGGCAGCAGCTTCTCTTCCCACGCCTGCATGTTTTGTCGGAGCAGACAGATGTCAGAGATACCGGGGCTAGGGTTTACACGAGTTCATTTTAATAAAACACTGATAGATTGCTCATACAGTTTTGTTTTTTTTAAGCTAGGTATGTGGTTATTAAAAGCAGAATGGCTTAGCTTTTGCATGTTCAGAATTTCCACTCAAAATTAAGGGGAAATGGCAGAGACAAATGTTCTCACTTTCCAGAGAAATGATGGTTGGTGTTTTAGCGCTTTTGTAATTAAATCTGGGTATAGCTCAAAAGACTCTTTAAAGAGTGTGGCGATAGGATGCTTTCCTCAGGGTAAAGGAGGTGGGGGAAGCACCTGGAACTCAAGCCTTGTACTTCTGTGACCAAACATGAGAGGTCCAGGTGAGGAGGTTGAATGAGTTTTATAGCAGCGTTCTACAGTCGCTGGAACAGATGTCTGTCAGTGTAGCCACGACATGGACCCCAGATTTCTGGAGTTGCCAGAACTGTACCTGGGACCTGAAGGGCTTAGCAGGATGTGGCAGGAACTCTAGAGCTGGATGTTTTTATTTTTTAACTCCAGGATTGTTGACCTGGCTTGGAGGAAAGAGACAATCACCAGGCGAGCACTCCCATCAGCACTATTACAGGGAATTCTGAGACTTGAGTTTTTACCCAACCCTCAGTGCAAACTCTGGCAACCCTCCATCCAGAGGGAACTAGGTCCTGCGCCTCCTGATGGCTGCATGTTCATCTGGACCTTTGAACTTTTTCTTCTTGCTAATCCTTAATCTCCTATTCCAACAATGAGATGCCTTGTAGCTCCTCTTTGTCCCTTTGTCACCTGTGAATTGTCCAATTCCAGGACGGCAGAAGACCTGGAGAACAGTTTCAGAATTGTTAGCCAGTACCTCTGTGGGAAATGACAGGATTATATAGAGACCAGGATTTATTATTTATTATTAATTCCTTTGCCTTGATTCTTAAAGGTTTTGACTCATTTAGATATAAATTTACATGTATCAGTGTCTTTTTTTGACACAGGGTGCAATAATATTTTCATTCATATGTAACACAGGTTTGATAATTCTGTCATGTTCTGCATTCTTCCCTGGGATCCAGCAGCTTCCTAAATGATTATTTTTATTTGCATGCGTATGGTTTACTGTTTATTCTATAAAGTTTTATGGCTTTTGACAAATGCGTAATGGCCTCGGCCTATCATCAAAGTATCCTGGAAAGTGTTTCACCGATTGAACCTCCCTGCTCCAAAGAATGCCTGATAGGTTTACCTGGTCTCTAGTTTCGCCTTTTCTAGAACATCATATGACTGGAATCCCAGAATCAAGATAAAGAAAGAAATGAGGGGAGAGAAAAGCCTTTAAAAACTTGAATATTTGAGGGACACCTGGGTGGCTCAGTTGGTTGGACGACTGTCTTTGGCTCCGGTCATGATCCCAGAGTCCCGGGATCGAGTCCCGCATCGGGCTCCCAGCTCCACGGGGAGTCTGCTTCTCCCTCTGACCTTCTCCTCGCTCATGCTCTCTCTCACTCTCTCAAATAAATAAATAAATAAAATCTTTAAAAAAAAAAAAACTTGAATATTTGATAGACCTGGCAGTGCTGTAGAGAATTACAGTGTGCTTTCAAGGAGGTGTGTGGCTCATATAAGGAAAAAATTAATTTGAAGAAGTTCAAAAGAAAAAAAAAGATTTCATGAAGTAAACCGTTTTTTATGTAGAGCTTAAAAGAGAAGTAAAAGTTTGAGCAGGTAGGCAGGGCTGGGGCCAGGGAAGCCTTCCCAGAAGAGGCAGAAGCATGAGCACAGGCTTGGAAGGAGAAAAGAAACGCGGGAGGAATCCAGAGCGGTTTTAACTCATCAAGAAATACAAAATAAGGTTGAAAGCTTCCTTGGGAAAGTGTGGCTAGATTCCTTGGTTCGGTCCAGGATGGAGAATCCCCGAAGCATTCTGAGGGGAGTCAGACAGCAGGTGCCTTCAACACAGTTGTCTGAGGCAGACTTGAAGATAGATTGGGGTCCTAGTTGTGGAGACCAGTTCCGAGGCTCAGGTCCAGAAAATAAATTACACGGAATGCGGTTTACCCCGCTCTCTGGCGGTAGAGTTCCCCAGAAGACTTTTGTAAGTCAAAACGTACATTGAGAAAGCAATTACCATCATTTTATACAGAACCACTTTGGAACGTTTCCAGACCCAAACTATAACCTTTCCCAGGCTCTTCTGGTACCTTAGGACACATCTTGCTAACAGGTGCACAGAATAAATTGGGACAAAGCACAGGTGCCCACAGACACAATTCTAAGCTAGGCAGCTTGATGCTAAGATGCTAAGCATCCTTCTGGGTGAGGAGCTGGGCTCTCCTAGTCCTGGCTGCCTCCGTGAGGCTCACTGCCAAAATAATTTTCGCTTTTCTTGAAAAAGCAAAAAGCCTTTTCTGGTTTCTTGTATTTAGTAAAAATTGGCGCTCATGTTGATATTTTCCAAAGGTGAAGTAACTTGAACTTTCAGACAGCAGAGGATCTCTGTGTATGTATATGTACAGATGTGCAAGATGTGTCTACACATATGTGTACCTAAATACACATGCACACACGTAAACACACACACATAGATATGCTTCCGGAGAACAGGATCCTCACAGTCTTGCCCATACTGTATCCCCAGCTCTGAATCCAGTGGCACAGAATCAACACTCAGATCTTATATATGACTGAGACATATTAATAACCAGTACTAATAACCAATAATTAAGATTGCTCTACTGATTTCTATTGGCCCTCTTTTCAGGGCTCCTCTCTCCAGCAATTCCTGTGAACTACTTACAAATTCATTTAGCTATGATGCAGATAAAATAACTATTACATGAATTTAAAAGTGTGTTTTGGGTGCCTGGGTTGCTCAGTGGGTTAAACCGCTGCCTTCGGCTCAGGTCATGATCTCAGCGTCCTGGGATCGAGTCCCGCATTGGGCTCTCTGCTCAGCAGGGAGCCTGCTTCCCTCTCTCTCTCTCTGCCTCCCTCTCTGTCCACTTGTGATCTCTGTCAAATAAATAAATAAAATCTTTTAAAAAAAAGTGTGTTTTTGTCCAATATCCAATCCACAATCCATAAATTGACTGCCTTCTAAAATTCATGGCTCCAGCAGAGTTAAATCTAATCCCTGCCTCTACAACCCACCCATGGGCACTGTTTGTACAACCTTCAGATCCCTCTTTCTCCGCATTTCTTTATTGCTGTCTTTCCATTCCCAGCCTATATGCTTCCGTTTCCATCTGATTATTCCCTATTGAAGGGCCTTGGAATTCATATTAAAATCAAAATTCTCAGAATTGCTCAAAACAAGTACCACAAGCACAGCTTGCAGTTAGGGAGGGATTGCTAGACAGTGGAACTGCTTGAAAACACTGGTGTGGACAGAAAAATGCTGGCATTGGTAGGTAAACTCAGGATAGCATACAGAAGTGCAGTTAAGCCTAGCAGATCGCATGAGTGAGGGCTTTGAATTTTTTATCCCAAGTGAGAGGGAAAAACATTGCAAGTTTTGAGCAGAGTGACGCGTCTGGGTGGCAGGTGCTCTGCTGAGGGCGAACGTGTTGCTCGAGGAACACCCAGACGTCAGGGATCGGAGGTCGGATCCCAAAGATAAGTGTAAAAGGAGCAGAAGAGATTAGCTCCAGCTAAGGTCCAGAAGTGAGCTCAAGTGTGGAGTGCCTGAGAAATGGAGAGCCTTGCACAATGTGAAGGGATTTGAACTTGCTCCTGAGGCGCTGGGAGCCAGTGGAAAGTTTTACGGTGGGGAGGGACATGACAAGTAACGTGGCCCTTACTCAGGTCATCCTGAGAGCCGAGTGGAGGAAAGCAGGAAGACAGGAGGCATGAAGGCCAGGTGACGGGATCCCAAGGTGATGCTGCCCGGTGGGGGGAGGGGAGGGTCATTTTCCCTTTTTCCCTCTCTAGGTTCTTTGATAATTAAATTGACATAAGACAGAGTAACATGAGAAAAATGTGTTTTGTATGCATAGGAACTCGTAGACATAGGAGAGTCAAAGAAGTGACCAAAGCAGGCAGCTTTTAGACCTTTTAGACAAAGAAACAGTGTATTTGTAAAAAGTTGACAAGACGCTGATGCCTGGGTGGCTCAGTTGGTTAAGTGGCTGGCACTCGATTTCAGCCCAGGTCATAATCTCAGGGTTGTGAGACCCTTAAAATTCTCTTTCTTCCTCTCCCTTTCCCCCCTTTGCCCCACCCCGTGCATGCTCTCTCTCTCTCTCTCTCAAAAAAAAAAAAAAAAAATTAAAGTATGGAGAATACAAAGAAGTTTGGACTTGGGGTAGTAAATTAGCAAAGGAGTAACAAGGTTTGTTTATACAAGCCTCTTGGCCTTGGAATTCCTATCTCTGGGGCTAAGAATGTCTCCTTTCCTCCTAGTACAAGGGGGTTACTTTTCACGTGGGAAACTTCTTTCCCACTCACAGGGGAACAAAGGATAGTCAGTGTCCTTGCATTGGCTGTTTCTTATGCAGTTTTAATTCAAAATTACCAACATGCCAAGGTGGCATATCTGGAGGCAGCCGGCGTCGAACCCCACCGCCTGCATGAAGTCAGCATTGCAGGGATGGAGAAGAGGAGCCAGATTCTGAAGAAATCGCTCGGGAAGAATCGATAGGAGTTTGTGATTGAGCAGCTGTAGGGAGTGGGGATGAGGGAGGGTCGGAGAAGGCCTGCAGGCCCCTGGGCTGGAGGCGCCCAGTAGCCAGTCATTCCAGAGGAGTCATTTCTCTGAGGATGCAGGGGATGGGAACAGAAACACCCAGAGTTCCAACGGAAAGGCCCTGATGCTTCTTTGCCTTTTGTTACAAACACAGAATCCAGCTGGGTAAACGTAAAGATCTAATTGACTGTACTCAACAATTCAGGATTCAAGACCGTCCCATCTAGCAAACGGAAGGGAGGTCTGAGGAGTCGTACCATATGGAAGGGTTTTTTTTGTTTTAAGATTTTTTTTTAAAAGATTTATTTATTTATTTATTTATTGGACAGAGAGATCACAAGTAGAGAGGCAAGCAGAGAGAGAGAGAAGCAGACTCCCTGCTGAGCAGAGAGCCCAACGCGGGACTCGATCCCAGGACCCCAAGATCATGACCTGAGCCGAAGGCAGCGGCTTAACCCACTGAGCCACCAGGCGCCCCTGTTTTAAGATTTTTATTTATTTACTTGACAGAGAGAGCGAGAGAGAAAGCAGGGGAAGGGACTGAGGGAGAAGCAGGCTCCCTGTTGAGCAGGGAGCCAGAAGACACAAGACTCGATCCCAGGACCCTGAGATCATGACCTGAGCCAAAGGCAGACGCTCAACGGACTGAGCCACCCAGGCGCCCCTGCCCCCGTCCCACCCTCAAGTCCTTACTGCCTTTAAACACCTTCAGTTGAGGCACCTGGCTGGTTCTTTTGGGCACCTCTGCCCCCTCCTCCTGTTCGTGCTCTCTCTCAAATAGATAAATAAAATCTTAAAAAAATAAATAAATAAAGGGAGAAAGGGGGGTGGGAGAGGGAAGTCATAAAAGAAAAGACTATTTTAGATAAGGTGAAGGGCAGGAATCAGTCATAGAACTGGAGTCAACTCAGATTGACTGGGTAAAGGTCACATTCCTGGGAGGGGAGGAAACTATAATTAAGTCTTGGTTTGCCGTCTTGGAGGAGCAGGTGGCTCCGTTTTGGACCTGTGGTGCCGTTGTCACCCTCCTGGAATGGGAAGTGGCACTGTGGGAGGTGGCTGGTACTTTAGGGAACGTCACGGTCTGCCTGTAGTTGTTCAGGAAACCAGGCTATAGAAAAGAAGGTTACAGGGTCCGTTCTTTTTGCTGTGGATTTTAATTGCATATTTGGATTTCTAAAAATGAGACCTAACACTGTTAGTTCCCAGTACCCTTCATTCTGGAACAGCCTTCCCTTCAGCAGCACATTTGGGGTGTAGGGAACACGGCGTCCGATTTCTCTGGAGATATTTCACGTCTGTCTTCCGGATCCCAGGCTCTCTGTGTTCTCCTCCGGCAAGATGGTAGTGGCAGGGGGAGGCAGTGCTAGTCAGGCTGGCCTGGGGGTTCAGGTTTGGTCCCGAAATCCAAGTACCCTGGCCGCTGAGAGCTGTCGGCCCCCAAGGGTGGAAGAGTGGGCTGAGGGCCAAGGGAGTAAGCAGGCTGTGTGCCTGGAAACCTGAGAACTAAATTTAGGTTTAACAGCCGTAGTGGAAAATGTACCTTTTCAGAAGCTGCAAAGCTGAAATTGTATGAAGATGATGGGGTTTAGATCATCCTTGAGACAAACAACCTGCTGGATTTGGATTAACTGGCTGGATTTTTTTTTTTTTTTATTAGTGTTTCTCACAGAAATCAGTATGACTCAAACAGATGCAGGAATGGCCAGCATATGGTGACAGTGTGACAAACAGCAGGATGCGCATTTTTCTGGGCTGGACTGCCACCCCCCCACCCCACACACACACACAGTCCCCAACCACACTGAAACCAGATCAACTCATCTTCTGGGATGACGAAGGGACATGCAGAAGTGTTTCTGGTTTATCAAGATGGAGAACAGACACTTCACCACCCTTGGCTCTGTGAGAACTGTCAGTTCTAACAGTTTTTGTCTTTACTGGTTCACTTTAGTTCTTCAGCCTTTGGATGGCTCAGGGTGGGCTCATTTGCATTGTTATTCTGCTATTTTCATCTTTTCAGGATCCACACTGTTCCATCTGGAGCTCCCTGTGGGGAAACTGAGTCCACAAAAGGTTTATGCGGAACTTAACAGATTGTCGCACTCAACAGCAATGTTGAGAAAGAACAAAAACAAACCTGAAGCAATGTTTCAGTTTCCTGAGTGTGTGTGTGTGTTTGCACATGTGCGCGTGCATGCGCGGTGAGGGAGGCAAGTTTGGTGGATGTAGTACCACAGGAAGAGTGTCCAGGAGTGGCCTTCTCTCTGTCGACTATACTTTCAGTGAAGTTGCTAGTAACCAGTATTTGCATAGAATAAAAGAACAAGTGAATATCTGGAAATCTCTTTTCTGTTTCTGTATCCTGTAACCACAGTAACAAGACTTCTTGGGGTTTTTTAAGAAAGCAAATTATGTGTGGATTGTTAAAAAAAAAAATATTGCAGGTGGAGTAGAAATGACGCTCACTGTGTAATCGTTTTCAGTGTGCAAATGAATATGTCCTTAGATGTCCTTTTGCACAAAATCCATTAAGCCTAAATCTCTAGGGTCACCCTAGCCCCGGAGGTTCCTGGTTCTTGACCTCACAGCAGAGGTTTGACCATCTCAATATCAGGGGAGGGAGAGCCCTCTAGTGGAAAGTTATCAGGGCAGACAGTGCAGCAGGAAAGGACTCCCAAGAAGTCGGAGGAAGAATATTCAATTTAGTCCAGCCAATTGAACTCCAACGTGTATGCATGGTATGACACGCCGTATCTTCCTGCTGATTTGGAAGATGCTTATCAACAAATCTGTAATGTAGAGTCATCAAGAACCTATTGAGGACTGGGCTAAGTAGATACTCAACTTAGAATAATTATTCCGAGGACATAGAGCCTTCTTCATAGCCCTCACCTGAAAAGCTTGGGATGGGCAAGGTTGGGGAACAGGGGATACATTTGGGTAATAAATAGTCAAGTTTAAATAAGATGGGATGACTCACTCCCACCCCAGGATTATTGGCTATAAGGTGTGTTCATGGGTCCAGCGGCTTCTTTAAGCAGAAGGACACGCCATTCTAACCTTTGCCTTCCCCAAGTCTGTCCCCTGAGTTGGGCCAAGACCATCATCATAATTCAGTGGGTGATTTACCTTGTAACTAGGAAGAAAGAGACAAAGCACTCTGCCCCCCCAATCCCTGACCCTAACACATGTCTGAGATTGTAATGCTAGATTTTTGCAAAAATGTTCATACCCTCTCGACTAGGGTCATGATATTTCTGTTGGCTCTTTTTTCTTGTCATTAACTACTTATAAATAAAATGAGAGACTTTCAAGATCTTAAAACTTTGCAGTTTAAAATGATTTCTCGATATTAATGGTTTCTATAGAGACCCTTTAAAAGCATGTTGTATGAGAAATTCCCTGTTGTACATGTGCATTAACAATGCATTCTAAAAAACGTGTATCGCTTGGATTGTGCTGCTTTGCTTATTGCTCTGTGTGACCCACGAGCCCCTCCCCTCATGGGCTGAAAAAGCTTGTTTCCCGGCAACAAGAACCCAGCTTTGAAGCGTGTGCCCTTCAACGCTCTCGGAAGATGCCTCACCAGAACGGTAAAGTCAGTCTGAAAATGCACGTTCAGGACATTGGAGCTAAAACCGCAGCTGCCCTTGCTTCTAGCCTGTGACCCTGTGGTCTTTGACTATGTCGTCAACACAGCTGAATTGTCCTTTGCTGAACAGGAAATGGCTACAGCAAGGATTTGTAAAGCCTATCTGTACTTCAAGGACCGTCTTAAAGCTTTGTATCTTCCTTGTGGCCTGACGGGTATGGCTGTTTCTGAAGTCTCCGTGGCCTTCCTCTCTGTAGGACTTAGGTCATGTGCTGCATTCTGTAGTGGCTCCATTCCATGCACGTGGGTCCTACGGTCCTGACACACACATGTGCCCCTATAGGCAAGGCCAGCGTATCTGGATATCCGGGGTCTGGTTCACTCACCCATCTTCGTCTGGCCCTCATTGCAGATAGGCGTTATCTGCAGACTGATCCTGTTACACTCCCTAGAAATGCCTTTGTGAACAAACGAGCAAGATCTTTCTCCTGATACAGAGTCCTGGTCGGTGGTGGGGATGGGGGGGGTGGCAAACCTTAAATTCGTAACCGAGAATGGCCATTTTCCACAAGGAAAGATACATAGACGTTTATACAAGATGATAGAAATGGCAGAGGAAAAAAGAAGATGGTACCCTAAGAGAGAACACGGGGTGGTGGGAGGGGGGCGAGGGGTTTACTTAGACTGGAGGGTTAGAAAAAGCTTCTGAAATCTTGGTATTTCAGCTGAAAGCCAAAGACACATGGTACCTCCCATGCAGCAGGTGCTAAAAAGTATTTCTGGCTCCGAGAACTGTTGAACCAGGACTCCGTGCACATGGTGCAGACCTTCTGTGTTTCCCCCAGGCTGTGTCTCTCCATACAGTCCGACCCCTGCCCTTATTTGCCACCAACCTGTGTTTGTTCTTTCTGGTGCTCCCTGTTTCCGCGAGCCCATGGACACCCCTGCCGTGTCATCCCAAGCTCCGGCAGAAGTGTTCAAAAACAATATTCAACTGAGCAAATTTTAAAGATCTGATTTTATCCAGTGATTCATGATATCAGCCGGCATCCCATCCAGCAGATAGAAAAGAGCCCCAAGGAGCTCTACACATTGAAAGACTTTTGTAGGGAAAAGGGAGTGGACACGAGGAAGTTGGACTAGCAAAAAGCAGATTATGGTATTATATGCGGTTATAATCAAATCCCTCTTATTCCCTTACAGGTAGGTACAGACACTTCCAACTTGAGAAAGGCAGACCCCAAAGGTCGGAGTGCCCTGTTGGCTGATATCCAGCAAGGAACTCGCCTACGGAAAGTCACGCAGATCAATGACCGCAGTGCCCCACAGATTGAGAGTAAGTGAGCAGCTGGGCCGGGCCCGATGTGCGTCAAGGGCAGGCCACGTGGGCCTCAGCCAGGCTCCTCTGGCTTGCTCAGGCCAGGGGCCACACTTGCTACCCAGGACGCACTTTGGGCCATCGCAGACTTGCACAATGTACAGGCCACGTGGGTGAGAGTCAGAGCTCCCTTTCCAGGTCTGCAGATGGTTTAGAGTCTATCTTCTACCACTATTCAGATGCTAAACAAACAAGTAAAACCATGGTGGGATAACTGTTTCTTTTAATGGTGACAAAATACACATAATATGATGGGGCGCCTGGGTGGCTCGGTGTGGGTTCAGCCTCTGCCTTTGGCTCAGGTCGTGATCTCAGGGTCCTGGGATCGAGCCCCGCGTCAGGCTTTCTCCTTGGTGGGGATCCTGCTTCTCTCTGCCTGCTTCTCTGCCTGCTTGTGATCTCTCTCTGTGTGTCAAATGAATAAAATCTTTAAAAAAATTTTTAATAAAAAAAATACACATAATACGAAATTCACCACCTTAGCCATTTTAAGGGTCCATTTCGGTGGCATTTGTACATTCACGATGTGGTTGCAGCTATCACCTCAGTCTAGTTTCAGAACATTTTCATCACCCGGAAGGAGACGCCACGCCCATGACATGTCACTCACCATTCCGCCAGTCCCTGGCAGCTGCTCAGTCTACTGTGTGTCTCCGTGGGTTTGTGTCTTTGGGATATTGATGTGAATAGAATCATACGATAGGTGGCCTTGGGGGACGGGCTCCTTTACTTAGCATAATGTTTTCCAAGTTCATCCAAGCTGTAGCGTGCACCTTCTTACTGTCGATGACTATTCCATCGTCCGAATATTCCAGTCTGTGTTCATCCATGGTGAGATACCCTCTAAAGGTCACTGACCCTGCGTCTACCTAGTCCTCAAAGAGAGAAAAATTAAAGTCTCAACATTAAAGTGTGCCAAATCATGTTCGCAAGGAAAAAGGATGTCCACAGACTGAGTCCTGAGTTTGCTACCAGGTGTATCTGGGAATTTCTCTGAGATTCAGTCCACTCAGCTACAAAATGCGGGAGTTGGTGATAATTGCTTTTTCTTTCTTTTTTCTTTTTTTTGGTCATGATTGCTGAAGGTTGAAATAACTTATGCAGAATTATTTATCAATGTCATCTCTTGTTATGTCTTCATATAGTTTTCAATGATGCACATGATGGTAATTCTCAAAGATAGTCCTAAAAATGTAATTGTATCTAGTGTCTGTAATTATATATTTTCATATACAAGGATAGATAAGTTACTTTAAGAAGTATGTTCAACAATTGCAATAAAATCAGTTTCCAGGAGACCCACTAATTGGTGAAGCCCCATTACCAGATAAACCCATCTGATTGGAACACTCATTCCCTAATAATTCCCGTCGATAGGTAATATATATAAATACTCAGAATAATCTGAACACATTCATCCACCAGTGGGCACGGTGCCCTGATACCTCTGTGCAAGTTAGCCCCAGGCTGTGAACATTTCTTGCTAGGCATTCTTGTCTAAGCCGAATACTTTCTCGTTGCATGGAGTTGGTCATCACAGACATCTGGAAGGCTGGCATTACGGACACCTCTCCCCGAGGGTTTCACAAGAAGAAAGATGCAGGGAAGGGTGCAGGGCTCAGGGAGTAAGAGCTGGTGAGATCGAGAAGGAAAATGCCAAAGCATCAATCATTGCAGACCTTCCCTTCCTGCTTGTAGTCCTGGGCCACACTCTGTGGACGAGAAGTTACAATTACTGACTGAACTAAATCCATGGGTTTTCTCTGTCTGGTCCTCCCACAGCAGTCGAGTTGAAAATAGAGCTGGTGCTACACCTACAACATTTGGGTACTCACATTTGGAAGGTGCTGCCAGTTCCCCCTCAGGCATCAGTGGAATGGCAGCATTTAGGTCCCTTCGTTTGGGTCATTTTCCAGGGCACTCGGCTACCAATGGTCAGTTCCTGGGTGAATCCAGAGAGAGTAGTAGACAGGTGTGAATGCCAGGAGTCTGCGGGGTAACCAGGCAGAGGGGTTTGGGAAAGATGCCCACTAGGAGGGAAGGGCTGGAGGTGGGAGGCCAGGAAGGCTCCCTGGGTGCTGTTGGATCACGGCCCGGACTGAGACCAGGCTGCTCCGCTCTGCTCAGAAGTCCTCATCTACTTGCCTCTTCTCTGAAAGGCTCTAAAGGAACTAACAAAGAAGGAGGAGGGTCTGCAAACTCTCGAGGTGGAAGCACACCCCCAAGCCTGGGAGATCTGTTTGCTGGTGGCTTTCCTGTGCTGAGACCAGCCGGCCAGAGGGATGTGGCAGGTAAGGGAGAATTCAGACCGACTACCTGGTGATCTTTCTGTCCTTGACACATAAAATCGGCCGGGCAACCGTCCTGAGCCATGAGGATTGTGGCATGTTTTTAAGAGAAAGTTGCATAGCTGGAGATCATGGTTTGGGAGCATAACCTGGAATTACCCAAAGCATTGTTCTCAAGGGATCTTGTAAATCATCATCCTGTTTAAATCATTGTAATAATTGAAGAATGACTTGCCACTGTGTGTAGTGCTTAGTAATGGTGTGATTGGGGCCCCCATTGCAAAGTATAGACCAAAGGTATAAAGCCCTTCAGAAAAATCTTAGTGATATCACCATAACGTATCAGGCATTGTTCTCAGTTAGGTGTTGCTGTCTAACCAAATAGCCTAAAACTTAGGGACCTTATACAACCATGTATCTGGCTTATAGTTCTCTGGTTGGCAGTTTAGGATGGGCTCACCTGGGCTCCCCCTGGTAAGTGGGTAAGGTGGCTTTTGCTAATTTATATTTCTTAAATCTTTCATGCCTCAGCAGAGATGACTGGCCTAACACATCCATATGGTCTCTCAGTGTCTGGCAGAATATTTGGGATTGTTTCTCCTGTTGGTGGTAGGGTATACAAAGTCTCTTAAGGCTTAGTCTTGAAGTTGCCACAATATTGCTTCCTAGAACACCCTCTCGTCCAAGCCACAGGACCAGCCCAGAAACAAGGGTGGGGAAAGACACTTCACTTCTGGATGGAAGGTCTGCATAATCACATTTTAAAGATCATAGAATTAGGAGTGAGTGGATAATCAAGGCCGTTTCCTCAGCCAGTCTACTGCAGTCATTTGTGTGTTATGGGTATGATGTATTTTGAAAGCATTGCATTAAAATTGGGCAATTACTTATTAATTTTGTGTGATAGAAGTGTTTTTCCTATTATTGTTCTCTTTAACCAACAAGCAGGAATAAGCTCCGAGAATTGCATTAATCAGGGAATATCAAGCCCCAAACGTTGCTGGTATAGAATCTTCTGGCATGGAGTTTGCCAACCTTTTCAGTGGGCTCTGTGGTTGTTTGTCACAATGGGATGCATTTGCTTTTGTTACCTACTGACAAAGTCCAGCAAAGATAAGGGCTCTAGGATGCTTTCAGATCCAATTTGAACCTTCTCAGAGGCCATTGCCTTTCTTCTTTTTTGCTAAAGATTTAGCAAAGAGGGTTGGCATTTCCCAGTGCCTTCTTTTTCAAAATTCCTGAGTGGTATCAAATAAACATCATATAATATAATATATTATATATTATATTATTATATATTATAATTATACACAATATATTATTTTATATAATTAATGTATATTAATAAATACATAATTCTATTATGTATTATAATTATTATATATGATATATTATATGTTATAATTATTATACATATAAGTTGTATTATATTATATATATTATTATATAGAAACTGTCCACTAGTTTCTCTTCATAAAAGTACACATAGGAGAAATAGCCCCCAGTCAGTTTTAACAGAGACCAGCCAAAGAAGCCAGCTCATCTCTATTCCTACCTGTCAACACTAGGACACAGGTGTCTGATGCTTGAACCACTCTGTTAAACAAGGATTAATTTCTGTAGAGGAAATGGAAATCCATAATGCAGTGGCTGATGATGCCTGCTACAGGATGGTAGCTCAAGGACAGAGCCAATAAACAGATGTATGGGGTGGGTAGCATGTCAGAGTAAAACAGACCATGGCTGTCCTCTCTGAGAGAACCCTTCCATCAGCCCCCTGGTCATTCAAGAAGAGGACTTTGACCTTTGCTACCTCTCTCACATTACTGTCTACCATTCTTGCTAGCACACACCCTCCTTTCCAGCTGCATGGCCCTCTCACTGTTCTCGTACACGCCAGGCATGTTGCTGCCACAGGGCCCTTACACTGATTGCTCCCTTGATCAGGAACACTCTTCCTCAGGTGTCTTCATGACTCATGCTCTCCTTTCCTTCAGGTCTCTGCTCAAGTGGCACCTGATCAATCTATCAGTGAGGCTTTATTCGTCAACCCATATAAAATACCAGCCTCACCGCCTTACTCCATATATCCTCTACCTTTAGTTTTCTTATATTACTGATCACCATCTGACATATTGTATATTTACTGGTTTATTTGTTTATTTCTGTCTTCTCCCTCTAAAGGTAAGCTCTGTGAAGGCAGAAACTATGTTTGTTTTTTTTTTTTTTTACTGCCTTAAAATGCCAGATGCATAGTAGATGCTCAGTAAATATTTGTTGAATGGAATGTGGGAGTGGGTAGCATGGCTGCTTAGGGCCATCAGGTCAAGAAAACAGAGTATGGTGCTTACAGTACTTTTGATAGCCCATGAAAATGTTTGGATATCTTTTAAAATCAACCAAAAACCATGGTTTTTAAAAAACCAGCCATGAACTTTTAGAGACAAAGATTGTATTTGTCTTTATAGCAATGCACCTATAAAATGTCTTCAAAAGTCATAATGTGGTCCTGGCTTAGAGTTCTGAGGGAGTGATCATTAAAATAAGATCGGGGGCCCCTGGGGCGCCTGGGTGGCTCAGTGGGTTAAGCCACTGCCTTAGGTCAGGTCAGCCGCTCAGGTCATGATCTCAGGGTCCTGGGATGGAGTCCCGCATCGGGCTCTCTGCTCAGCAGGGAGCCTGCTTCCTCCTCTCTCTCTCTCTGCCTGCCTCTCTGCCTACTTGTGATTTCTCTCTGTCAAATAAATAAAAATAAAATCTTAAAAAAAAAAAATAGGGGGCACCTGGATGGTTCAGTTGGTTAAGCATCTAACTTCGGCTCAGGTCATGATCCCAGGGTCCTGGTATCAGCCAGACATTGGGCTCCCTGCTTATGGCGCGCGGGGGGGTGGGGGGGGGTGGGGGGGGTTTCTCCCTCTCCCTCCCCTTTTGTCCCTTCCCCAGTTCATTCTCTCTCTCCCAAATAAATAAATCTTTTTGAAAAAACTAAAAAGTAAAAAGATAAGATAGGATGAGGAACTGGGCTCGATGGAATGTATAATGCGACTTCCATGCCATCTAAGGTCTTCTGGAAACATACCCAGATTAAAGGAACATACACATCTTTCATCTTTTGATGACCCCAGGCTCTTGATGCACTCAAGCTGGCCTTTCCCCATCCTCTTTGTGGTCTCCTTTTGTTTTCCAAGTTGGATTTCTGGGGGTAGCATTTATGTGATAAAGGAAAGCCTCCTCCTTCCTTCCCTTGGCTCTCTACTGGCCCTGTGCTACCCGCTTTCCTGGCCTGCACTTGACACTGTTAGTTCCTGTGTCTGTGGGTCTCACCTACAGTGCGTGCTGCCTGCTCTGTGCTTCATCCTAGAGTGGGCCTGAGCAGAAGCCGAGTGAGGATTTGTGCCTGCCTTGCCTCCGCTGTTCATGTCATGATAAAAATAAGTTTGCCCACTTCTCATTTGCTTGGCTGCTTAGTGAACAGAAGCTTCTGTACTTTTAACTGACTCGTTCTAAGAGCTTTGGGATCTTGGGCCCTTGGTGTCCTCAGTCATTTCCAAAGCCTGCATTGGTTACTCAGGGGCTGATTATGCTCCTTGAACTTATTAGCCCTTTTAAATTCATGGGGAGAGTAGGCATATAGGGAGGCCTCACCTTGTTAGGGACTGCTTTGGTCCTCCCTCTCCATCTCTGTGTGCTGTGGAAGCAGACTTGGAGGCAGGAATCTCTGAGCCTGACCCGCCCTAGACCTCCCATGAAATGTCTAGCATTAGCATTGTGGGTGGTAGATCCCATCCTTGGCAAGGCCAGGTGGGGGCCTTCCCTTCTGATCATGGTCTGCCAGCCGTTACAGCAGTGCCTGCCTTAGACCCCAAGGGGATCAGTGATGTCAGACAGGGTGGAGGCATTGGTATGAAGACATTATCTCTTCTGGAATGGCCCCAAAGAAAACCCTCAACAGAGGAATGGGGACATCACCACCCTGCCCCCAGAGCCGCCGTTTGGTATCGAGACCTGTAATGAGTAGCGCTGCCCAGGTAACTGTCCCCTCATTGACGGCAGGGTCGGGGTGGGGGGCCTCCCTATGGAAGGCCACGTGCTGCCTTTCGGCCCACTGAGTTTCAGCTCCAGTGCCCCCTCTGCGACACCTCTCTTTGATCGCCTGGCTTTTGGCATCAAGCCCTCTGGGGTACGATCTTGCACCTGGTTGGGTAAACACAACTGGAAACTCATCGACTGAATAGCTCAGAACTGCCACCAGACGCTGGGGTTTCTAACCTGATTTGAAATTCATGGTTTTTATTCTGCAACACCCAGGAAGCTGTAGGTGGGAGAAGCAACCATCTTTTCACGTGTTCTGCACATGTTTTCATCAGGGTAATAAAATACAAGGGTGCAAGGATAAGAAAAGACGGATTCCCCGGAATTCCATACGGGAGAGCAGGGTATCTGTTTGGAAGGAGTATTTTAGCGTGCCTCCTGAGCAGAAGGTGATGCTCTAAAGACACATTTAAGCAGGGATCGCAGACCTTCCATGCTTTAGTAAACGAAGAAGGGAACATCCTTCTCCACGGCGAGAGATGGATGTGGGGGAAAGAGTGCAGTACGGTGCAAGGGCTTTGTGCAAAGAGTGACAAGGCCCTCCTAGGGTGCACCTCTGCCCAGCTTTCCCTGAAGCACACCAAATACACATCGCTGTGAGGAGTGTGCCATTGTGAGTTCCCAAGAGCCCTATTTTTCAAGTTGGGGTTTGTGGATCTGTGAGTTGAGGAGACCCAGGAGACCAGGAGACAGAGAACCTGTGCAAATGGGCATGTCTTTTGCAACTTCCAGAGGCCATGGAACTGGGAGGTTCAAGGTCATTGGACCTGGATCCCCAAGTCAGTTCCCACTGTCTTCTGAGTGACCTTATACATTCAAGGAATGATTCATCTTCTGATCTTGCTGCAGAAAACAAATGCTCACACCATGCTGGACATGAGGAAAGCCTCCCTAGCAAGGAACCTCTTGTTGGTACACCTGAAGGTCCAAACTAGGATGTAGGACTGGGTCCCCAACTGCACTGACTAGTGGGTAGTGGTGAATGAGTGTGAGGGTGGTGTTGTAATGAGGAAGGCCGAAGGAGGCCAGAACAGTCCTGTGCTCTGGGTTGGGAGACTCCTGGGCCCTTGGCAGGTGAGGGCAGAGGTGGGATGGAACAGGAAAGCTGGTCCTGCACCACAGCCTGGTGGCCTGAGCTGGGCTGTGGCAGGTGCTGCCCCTGAGGCTTCCGGTTGACCCTGCAGGATGACAACGCCCACCACGCAGTTCACGGACATCATGCTGGATGGTGTGTGTCTGTCTTCACTGCCTACAAACTTGGGTTTCTCCTTCCTCTGTCTCTGAGCTGACTCAAAACTTGTTTTCCTTCCAGGTGGCAAGATAGGGCAGGCCCCTGGCTCCCGAGCACCTTCTCCCCGGCTGCCCACGAAAGCTCTTGGTGGCCCACTTAACCCCCCTGCATCTCCCAGGCTAGGCAATGCCTCGGAGGCTCATGGCACCTCCAGGACAGTCCCTCCTCGCCCCAACATGCCTGCCCCACCGCCTCCCACCCTACCCCCACCTCCTCCACCCCTACCCCCACCCCTGCCCCCTTCCTCCCCCACCAAAGCTCCACTGGTGTCCCCGCCTGGCCCGCCCACCAAAGGGAACACCCCAGGGGTTGCTCCCCCTCTCCCCTCTGCACCTCCCCCTCCTCCTCCGCCCCCACCCCCACCCCTCCCTCCGACCCCACCCCAACCCCCTCTGACCTCTGTTCTCAGTGACAAGGCCTTGAAGCCTCAGCTAGCCCCCTTGCACCTGCCGCCCATCCCACCCCCACTCCCTCTCCTCCCCCCTTGTGGGTATCCGGGGCTCAGTGCAGATGCTGCCAGCCCCACCCAAGATGTTCGGGAGCCTCCCGCCCCACCGCCTCCGCCACCCCCACCCCCTCTTTATGCCTCCTGTACCCCGAGGTCGTCTGTGCCTGCTCCTCCTTTGCCAGGAGCTAACAACAACAGTGAGGCTCCACTCCTCCCGCCCCCCAAGTCCCCCAGCTTCCAGGCCCAGCCCCCCAAGTCCAGTGCACAGGCCTTGCCGACACCGCCAGCCCCTCCAGGATCGCAGCCATTCCTGCAGAAGAAGAGGCCCGGCCGAGGCCCAGGTAAGCACCAGTCTTCGGGCCCAGGGTGGCCGTAGCAGAGGACCACTCAGCCCTCGCCAGTGATTAAGAAGGTGCTAGGGACATAGCCAGAGCCTTGCTCCTAAGGCAGACCCACTTGGGAACACCTTGAGATGTCTTAACTCTTGGAATTTGTTTTAGAACTGAGCTATCAGTGCCCCTCATGGAGCACAGTCATACTTGTTGTATGGGACTTTATGTTGTATTCATGTTAGGGACAGGAAACCAAGGGGGAGCGAGGCTGAAAGGCTTGTCCAAGATCACACAGACCCAGGCCGGGCACTCTGGCTTTGATCACCTTGCAGTTACTAGCTGTGTGACCCTGGGCAATCCCTTAGCCTCTCTGGGCTTCCTTCTCCTCATCTGTAAAATGGGGCCAGCAATAGTTCCCACCTCTTGTGATTGTTGGAGCAGGGCCTGGCAACACTGAACTCTAGAGAAGCGTTATTTCTTCTTACTCTCACCCTTCATAGACCCAAATTTCCAGCCTGAGGGGGCTGTGGGTGCAGTCTGTTTCCAGAACCAGGTGTCTGGTGTCGTTTTTGCCGGAGTTTCTACAGCCTGGCTCCTAGCCACTGTTGGCACTGGCCCTCGGCAGACTGGATTCACATTCTGTCTTCCTTTTGGCAGTTCTCCTGCTGACTCGAGAAAACTAAGGGTCCGTATTTTGAGCCAAATATTGAAAATAATTCCTTCACATACCTAGTAGAGGGGATTTTGGATTGAGCATGCATGCCCACAAATGATTTCCACCTGGCAAGGAGGCTTTATTGGCCTTGTGTCCTTCTGAATAGAAAGTATATCCACATACACACCCATCCACACGTGCCCACAAACACCGCGATCCACACACACACACACCAACACACACACACGAACATATATTCTTCAGTCTTTAAGAAAATCTTTTCATGCAGAAGGTTTCTTAAATGTATTTGCTCAAATTAAAAATAGCACGGGCTCCCTGTAGAGCAAATAGAAAGAAATTGAAATCACCGACAGTAATGTCACCCAGAAATAAAAGCTGTCATAGTCAGGTGACAACTTGTCCCTTCCTTTTTTTTTTCCCCCCCTGGAAGTATCTACAGATTTACAAAATTAATACAATTTTGAATATATAATATTCTATGCTGTTTTAATTTAACATTACATTATAAGCAGTCTCATCAAGTTAAAGCTTGTTCATAAGTATATTAAACTGATCATCAGTATTTACCAGATTTCTACTATTTAGTTGATTCTCTTTTTTGTTATTGTGACTAATATTGGAGGAAACACTTTTGTAGCAATTGTCGTCCACCTTTTGGATATTTTGAATGGACAGATGCCTCAAAAGGGATTCCTGGTACAAAGGGCAAGAATATTTTTGAGGCTGTTGGTCACAGAGATAAGGTCCGAGGTATTCTCTTTTGAACTGACTGGTCACCACAAGGGCCAGCGTTCACACTGGTGAGCTGCCCATGATTCTGAAGTGTTCATGGGGCGGGGAGAAGACAGTGCCTCAGATTCAGGTGGGTGAGGAGAGAGAAGGAGGTTGTCATGGTGGCAGTTTTGTGGTAGGTGGGGTGGATTTAGGCTGACTACAGGGAGAAGAGAAGGTGTGCAAGGCAGGGAACGCCCGCCCCCCCCCCCAAGCAGAACCTTGGGGACAGGAGTCAGCCCACAGCCTGTTCGTCTCACCCTCCACCCCCCACACACACATACACTTCACCTACAGATGGCCCTTCCCTTTCTTTGGACTCTGCAGTGGTTCCCCTCCTTTGGCTGTGCCTTCTGATCCTGAAGGTGGCCGTCATCGTCCTTCTTGTCACAGCAGCTAACATTTACTGAACCTGCTGCATGCCACTTGACTTCACTCATTCAGCCCTCTCAGCACCCCCAAGGAGGCATGTGTACTGTGATCCCTGTTTTACAGATGAGGACACAGAGCCACAAAGAGTTGTCATTACTCCAGCAGGAGAGCTGGAATGCAGTCCCAAGCAGCTTAGCCCCAGAGGCAGCCCTTTTAGTCACCAGATCCTGTGACATCCCGGGACCTCAGTACATTACCTCCCTCCCCCAGAAGGTTATAGCATCTGCTGTCCCCGGTCCTGTAACTGAATACACTGGCATCTTTTCTCTAAGGGACCAGCGGGGGGAAGCTAAATCCACCCCCAGCACCCCCTGCGAGATCACCCACTACAGAGCTTTCAAGCAGAAGCCAACAGGCCCCAGCCTGGACCCCAGCACAGCAGCCGGCAGGTCAACTGCGCAACGGAAGCCTGCATATCCTCGGTGAGTGGGGTCACCTTGTGCTGCGCCGGCTGCCCATGTGGGAGTGGTTTCCCTTGGCCCTTGGAGGGAGTGTGCCAGCCCAGCATGTCAGGGTGTGTGCTTCGCAAGAGCAGGGAGCTCCCTCCAGGGCAAAACAGCCGGCAAGTTGTGTTAAAGAAGATTTCTATTGAGGCTTTCTGGGAGGCTCCAGAACTCATCCTCTAACTTTCTGATTGCGATGAGAAAGACAGATGAAAACCAACATTCAGACTGTATATGTGTGTGTCTTGTCTGTCTCCGTGGAGAAATCCACGCCTATTGGATGACAATAGAAGGAATGGAGGGGTCTGGAAAAGGTGAAGGGATGAGTAGAAGACCCACCAGACAGAGGGACGGTTAGGGCAAAAATACAGAGAGAGGAAGGAAAGTTCTCTAGGGTCAGACCCAAAGCCTAGGTCACAAAGCAGGGACCCAACTAATAAAAGGGCCACAAGTCTCCTCTCTTCTTACAATCAGGAACTCAGGGAAAATCCTGTTTGCTTTGGGGAGTTCCAGGTCCCCCACTGGACATTAGCCATGCCCCTTCCCACCAGCCAAGCTGAGGACTTTTAAACTGCTCACCCCTCCCAAAAAAAGCCTTCACCAGGGGCTCAGGAGTAGCTGCAGGTCCCAGGCACTCTGTGGGTCCCTTGTTGCTGTCACGTTCCTCACCTCTGATTCTGGACCCTGGATAGCTCATGATTTCTCCCTTTAGAAGTTTCCGTAAGATATTGGTCAAAGCAAGGTGGGGTGGATGATAGGGAGAGTCTGTTGATTTCACTTTTTCGATTCCCCTTGTCTGAGCTAAGCAGTAAAAATTGAGAGGTGATAGATGAGTATTCCTAAGGAGGAATGGCTCAACCACTAAAGCCCTTGAACTGGGCAGGCAAACCTGTGTGCTCCTGGAAATTTTCAAGTTCATCATGATAACCAGAGTAATTTTTCTATTTTCCACGTGTGCAGATGACTTTGAATCTAAATTCACGTTCCATACCATGGAAGACTTTCCTCCTCCAGATGAATATAAACCATGCCAGAAGATTTACCCCAGCAAGATCCCCAGAAGTAAGTACCACTTGGGAAGCCTGTTGGTTTTCCCTGACCCTCCAGAATTAAATGCTTAGTATGCATAGATGGACCACAGGCTACCTAAAGGATGATGTTATGATTTCACCGTACTACTGGGAGAATACAGTGCTATTCCTGCTTCTGGAAGGATCTGAACACTTACTTGTCCTGGCCCCAGTGATTCTTTAGAAGCTCTTTACAGAACTCCACAGTGAATTGTTTGGCTTTGGATTTGAGTGCCTGGATTTACTGCTTGTCCCTCCCCTCCCAGAGTTTTTGATAAAGTTGCTAACCACCCCAAGACAACAGCAAAATGGGAGACAGGAGCTTCGTATTAATACCCAGAGAACATTCTAAATGAGTGTTCAGAATTCTGGCAGACTGTGAAATGAAGAATGTCCTTAGGTCAGTGGTTCTCAACCTTGAATACACACTAAAATGACCTACAGAGCTTTTAAAAATCCCAAAGGCCAGGCTGCACCGAGACCCACTAAATCAAAAATGCAGGAGAGGACCCACATGGCAGTATTTTTGAGAACTGCCAGGTGATCGCAGTGTCCAGCCAAGGACGAAAGTCTCGGGCTGATAAGAGCCTGACTTCTCCATATTTCATCATGTGGCCAGCCTCCAAGTAGAGGCCTTCACTCTGCTTACCTCCTTAGCCCCCCTAAGAGTGGAAGAGGCAGAGGCTGGCGTAACCCTCAGGCCCCAAAGGGCAGAGAAGCAAGTACTTTAGGAAAACAGGAAGCCAAGGAAAGCAAAGTGGAAAGTGTTAAGCACACAGCGAAGCTGCCTATTAGTTCCGGTCCAGTGCTGAGCCAACGCAGTTGGGCAGGGGCTGGCAAGAGGGGACAGAGACAACAGCACGGAGTAATAAGGAAAGCTGATTCCCATGCTCCAACGGGAGTCAGGCCCCCGGTCTCAGACATCTGTGGACTAGCATGGGAGATCGTCTGGGTCCTGGGATAGCCCAAGACTATGAACCGGACTTTGGCGACGTCCCTCCTCCAGGGTTCATCCCCCTGCAAGCAGATCAGGGAGCGTGCACCTGCTCCCTGCTCAGATCACAGATCCTCTTGAAATCAGCCTGGGCAGGTCTTTTTCTGCTGGGATTGTACACTTAGAGAGAAGTGACCTTGTGTGCTTTTAAAATAATGTGCAAACACTGCTGCTGTGAACTAAGAGACAGAGAGGAAGGAGAGAGGAGCAGCATGAGACGGAGGGCCAGAGACGGACTCCATATGGTCACACTCCTGCAAGGCTCATTCCTTTCCCTAAGCAGGTGTTTGTTAACTGGCCATGTTCATGCCACAAATCCCACCGTTCTCTGCTACACCCAGACAGTGAATGTGACAACTGGCCCCTGGAGGCTTTTTGGTTACTGACCATGACCCTAAACCAGAGGCCAGAAACGACATAATTTGAAGCTCTGTGGGCCATTTGGTCTCAGTCACAACTATTTGGTTGCGCTGTTTTGACCAGAAAGGAGCCATTAATGATACAAAAATGAATGGGCATGGCTGTCTTCCAGTAAAACTTTATTTACAAAAAACAGGTGCTTCAGGGTACCTGGGTGGCTCAGTGGGTTACAGCCTCTGCCTCCAGCTCAGGTCATGATCCCAGAGTCCTGGGATTGAGCTCCATCCGGCTCTCTGCTCAGCAGGGAGCCTGCTTCCCCCCCTCTCTCTGCCTGCCTCTCTGCCTACTCGTGATCTCTGTCTGTCAAATAAATAAATAAAATCTTTTAAAAAAACAAAAACCAAAAAACAGGAGCCTTCTAGATTTGGTCTGCTTGCCCTATTTTGCTAATCTTGGCACTAAACCATTCCGGAAAAGCAGATTCTCCAAAATCTCACTTCTTTCTCAGTACTGTGCTTGGCGGTAAATTCAGATGCGGTAAATTCAATAGTTTGCTGCTTTTTGAGCCCATGGTGCCTGGTCCCTTCCCTGGGAATGGAAACAAGGCTGTGCCTCATACAGTTCGCCAGGAGGGCACAGCTAACCATCTGTACTTCTTCTCATCACAGAGAAATGGCCACATTAGGGCTATATACACACAAAAATAACTGGATGCTCAGGAAAATGCAGTTTAAAGAAACGTAAAGAAAAAGAAAACCTGCTAAGTGAACTGACATCCTACAGACCAGGAAGAGTATTTGTGATTTCAGAAATAAAATACAGCTTTAGAATAATGCAGCATCGGCCGACTCGAAATCCTCCTTTGGCTTCCGAGCACCATTACACTGGCATGTTCCTGCCCTCCCTGTGAACCGTAGGGTAGAACCTTGGTAATTCTATTAGTGTGAGTCTGATACAGTTCATGCCTGTCTGATTCCATTTCTTCGCACAGCTTTCCTCCTGCTCCCCACTGACCTGGTTCCCCGAGACTGGAGTTCGTGATCTGGGAGACGGTGTTGGTTCTGTGGGATGAGTGTGTTCTCATGCTGTCTCATAGCAGCTCTGGCTTCGTCTCCAACCGCTTGCTCACTTTTTCTCTCTGCTCCTGACACCCGCACACAGCACACAAACACCCTCACGCGTGGCTTTTCCACTTATCCTCTTCACTGTCTCCACCCTGCCCATATTAGTGGTTTTCTTTCTTTGATAGGATGATTTTACCTAATTTTTTAATTGTTTTAAAAATGTGTTATATTCCTCAATAAGTCAATTGTAGAATTACCATAGGATCCAGCAATTCCGCTCCTGGGTATACACCCAGAAGGATTGAAAACGGGGTTCAAACAAGAGTTCACGCACAGATATTCCCAGCAGCACTCTTGGCAATAGCCAGAAGGTAGAAACATCCAGTGTCCATCCACTGATGAATGGATAAACAAAAGGTACAGCCATGCGATGGAATATTCTTTGACGACGAAAGGGGATGTCAATTAGAAATCCAACCCCATGGCTCCTAAGACCCACCTGAAGTGCCCACACACCCAGCCCCACTCCCTACAAAACCTCCTTTTGCCCCAACAGCACAGACCACCTACACCTTGTAAAACATTCCGAACACACTCCCACCTCTGGGCTCTTTGCACTTGCTGTTCCTTCTGTGGGACACTTTCCCCAGATGTCCATTAGACTCACTTGCTGTGTCCTGTGGGTCTTTGGTCTGATGGCATTTTATCGGAAAGTTCTACTCTGACCGGTCTTAATTGAGTAGCAGCCCTTCCTGCCACCTGACTTCTGTTCTCTACACTCTGCTTTCTCACTTTCCTCAAAGCATTTATCACTTCCTGACATATTATATATTCACCTGTTGCCTGTGTGTTTCCCCCAGTACCAGGTAAGACCCAGAAGGGAAGGGATGAAATCAATTTTTACGCACTGGGGTCTATCGCCAGCTCCCAGAATGGGGCCAGACACACAGACACTTGATAAATATTTGTTGAATTAATAGACAAGAAAGTCGGGGTGCCTGGGTGGCTCAGTCAGTTGAGTGTCTGGCTTTTGGTTTTGGTTCAAGTCAGGATCTTTGATCTGAGATTTGCACTCGGCCTGCTTGGGATTGCTTCTCTCCCTCTCCCTCTGCCCACCCCCCAGCTCATGCACAAGCATGTGCTCTCTCTCTAAAAAGAAAATTGATGAGACTCTCCAAACATACATACATTGCAAAACCATTTACAGAATAAAAAAACTGGAAAACAGCACAGATCTCCAACAATGGGGTTAAATACATTAAGGAGAGCCACAGGATAGAATCCCATGCATCCCAAGGAGTGTTGTTGAATATTCAGTGACATGAGAAAATGCAAACACAACTTTGAGAAGTAAAAGCAAAACACCCAGCACACTAAAAGTACATAAAATAGAACTGAAATTTAATTTAAACAAGGAAATGACTTTGCAAATCTATATGGAAAGGGAAAGGGAGAGACGTTGACCAAATAGAAAAGAGGCTAGAAGCTCATCCATTGAAGTGAGCTCAATGATAGAAGAATGGGTGATTTTAATTTACCTTAGGCTTCACGATTTTGTCCAAGTTTTCTGTAACAAATACATATTACTTTTAATAATCATTAAAACTAATTTTAAAATTCTAAAATTTCCAAATTATTAGGAGGGAGACTCTGGCCAGCGCCTGGTCTGAGTACTTGTGGAGGAGAAACGTGGCCCTCTGGTACACGGGGTGACCCCGCTGAGTTCTATACAAGCGGGATGTGGTCTGGAAGGAGTGGTGAGCAAGGCTCATACCAGCCTCAACTAAGACATGACAGTCGGGGAGGAGAGGAAAGGCCAGATATGCACCTTCTAACATCTAGGTCTGGCAGATGCTAGAATTATCATTTGCAGTGAAACCTGTCATTTCCTTTGGTTAGAGACTGTGAGAGGCCCCCAGGGTTAGAACGGAAGGGCTCTTTGAGGTTGTCCCCACCCGCCCAGTTCTTTCATATACAGCTGAAGCAACCGGGGCAGAAATAGGATGGCCGCCCCTGGTCACAGCTGGTGGCGAAGCTGGAGCTCGGGTGGGTGTTATACTAAGTGAAGTAAGTCAATCAGAGAAAGACCATTATCATATGGTTTCCCTCATATGTGAAATACAAGGAATAGTGTAGATCATAAGGGAAGGGAGGAAAAACTGTATGGGAAGAAATCAGAGAGGAAGATAAACCATGAGAGACTCTGGACTCTGGGAAACAAACCAAGGGCTGCAGAAGGGGACGTTGGGGGGTGGTGGAGTAACAGCGTGATGGGCATTAAGGAGGGCATGGGATGTGATGAGCACTGGGCACTCGCAGTTATATGCAGCTGATGAATTATTGGACACTCTGTCAGATGCTAATGATGTACGGTATATTTGCTAATTGAATTTAGATTCAAAAAAAGCTGGGGCTCGGGCTAAAGTTCTCTGCTCCGTGTCCAGTGCTCTGTGCACCCCAGCTTGCTTCCTCTCCACCCGGTGCCACGTAGCCCTTAGCTTGGAGAGACCGTGTTGGCCCAGAGCTGCCGGTCAGATCTGTTTCTCCTAGGAGTCCAGTCTGTTCTAACCCACCTCCCTCGGCCAGGCATCGCGCTGCAAGGCTGGCTCTCCGACCCGGCTTGAGCGGCCAGCCGCATCTGGGAATCCTTTCCGGTCCTTCTCCAGGTTCTGCAGTGTCTGTCCTCCCGCTGGTCGGCTGCAGAATGGATTTCTTTTTCTCTGATATGGAGTATCTCTGGGCCTGGATAAAGGCACAGACTGGCTTGGTTGACAAATGAGAAAAAATAAACCTGGAAGCCAGCTTGGCCCGCAGGCCTCTGCGCCTTCAGTCCTGGCACAGACTTTCTTCTCTAAGCCTCGCAGTTCAGAGAAGGCTTTCGTATCTGGCTGCTGTGCTCAGCACCGGGGCAGAGGGGCATCCGTGTGCCTGGAGGCCGCAGCTGGGGTCCCTCAGGCTGCTCTGAGGGATAAACAGCAAGCTTCGAGTAGTGGGGACTCTGGGATAGAAACAGGGATTAGGCAAAGAAGAGGCATTTGGGGTTGCTCGGGTGTTTTATTCCCTATTGTCTCCCTCTATATTCTTTGACCCCTTCATTATGAGAATATATTTATATGTAACTTGTGTGACATTTAAGCAAAATACATTTTAGAGAATGAGCTCAAGAAAGAATCCAAGCTCCTAGAAGAAAGCATGATTTATTCAGCATATAATTACCTTTTATTCCCTTTTTTAACCAACCCTAGCACGGTGCTTGGCACACAGTGCTTGGCACACAGTGCGTACTGGCCACATGAGCGATTCTGGAAATGGTGGCTTGTTCTGAGCTAAGAAGCTGTCACGTGCATGTAGGCGACAACCTGTTCCCCTTCCAGCAGACTGGACGAGATGCTTTTGCATCCAGGCTGGGCCGTGGAAGCAGTGGGTGGAAACACTCAGCCTAGGGCGGGGAGGAGCCTGGAGGTTTCAGGCTGACCGGCTCCTGGTACCCTCCGTCCCTCTGCTGTTGTTCTGAGCGCCAGCAGAGTCTGAGTTTCTCAGCGAAGCACGCAGTGGTTCCTGGGCCAATAGACAGCTGAGATCCTTCCTGTTTCTTTCAGGCCGCACGCCTGGTCCCTGGCTGCCCACGGAGGCCACAGGGCAGAGCTCAGATGACATCAAAGGCAGAAATTCTCAGGTAACACCTCCTCAGGTCTCCTCAGGTCTCTGAACGTAACAGCAGGAGTTCTCCTCAGGGAGCCCAGAAATGCTGAGAGAGTGTGCTTTGTCCCTAAAGCTTTACATACTTTGCTCAGATTCTTTTGTCCTTGGGGAAAGCCCTTTGGTGTACCTTTGTTTCCAGCTAGAGTGAAATGCGTACAGTTTCAAACTCTGAAGAGGGAAAGGGGGGCTTCCCCAGAATCCCCCCACCTCCAGAAGCAAGGCTGGCCACCCAGAAGCCCTTTGGAGCCCTACTTTAGGGGTCACCCCACTCCCTCGCCGCTCCCTCTTCCCTGGTCACAGTGGCTGGGGAGGCCGGATCAGATACTACTCTGCGATGTGCACCAAGCGTGAGTCAGGGTTCTGTCTTGTCTATGGAATACAGGGTATCTCACGGCCCCCGTGGGGGTTTTTCTCCCATCAACGCGATCATTTCCTTTGGCCAAATGTAGTCACGATTCAAGTCCTGGTGGCTAGAGGAAGCTGAGAGGGGAACCAGACGGGTTCTTGTGGGATAAGACAGTCTTGGAAAAAAATGTCCTCCTTCTCACACAAGGCAGCTTGGACAGACGGTCTCCTAACCCCAGGCCGAGATGACATCTGCTCACGACAGGATCTCATCTTTAAAGGCCCTTAGTTGGGGCGCCTGGGTGGCTCAGTGGGTTAAAGCCTCTGCCTTCCACTCAGGTCATGATCCCAGAGTCCTGGGACCGAGCCCTGCATTGGGCTCTCTGCTTGGCAGGGAAGTCTGCTTCCTCCTCTCTCTGCCTGCCTCTCTGTCTAATTGTGATCTCTGTCAAATAAATAAATAAAATCTTTTTAAAAAATAAATAAAGGCCCTTAGTTGTACCCTGGCCTCCTCCTGTTTCAGAGTTCTATGTGGCAAAGGGTGTGGCCTGCCATTCAGCTGGGTCCTCCTGCAGCCCCCTGGAACAGTACAGCAAAGGATGTGAGAAGGGAACGAGGCCCTGGACATGGGGATGAGTTCCTTGCAGGAGGACGAGCACCACCTTTTCTAACCACAGCTGAGCTAAGAACTGTGATAATCACGCAGACGATCAAAGGCTCAAAACGGCCGTCTGATTGCAGTTAAGGGAGAAATAGATAAGCACAGGGCAAAAGAAAACAGGGAGACTATATACAGAATTAACAGGCATCCGCTCTGGGAGGTAGTAGTCACATCAGCGAGACAAAAAGCAGTCGCCCAGAAAGCTCACAGGGTTCTAGACATGATAAACTGCCCCCCAGGGGGCACTCTTCTTTTACGGCAGAGAGACCCAAGTAATCTGTGCATGGGTGGGAGTCCTGGGCTGGAAATCTGAAGGCCTGGGGCCCTTTGTCTTTACCTTTGCCTTGTCTTGGGATCTCCAGCAAGTTCTTAGTTTTTCTTGAGTTTCTGTCACATGCTGGTGTTTGGTCTTATGTCTATTTCCAAGATGGCGGTACGTCTTGAGACGCCATCAACTCTTTGTCCCATTTCATCCCTTTCCCACCCAAAACCCCTGGGTCAAAATCAGCCCCTTGCATCTGACGGGACCCTTAGACCCTGGCAGCCTCATATGAATGCAGGAAGGCCGTGGTGCCCAGAAGCAGAGAGGGTGTGTGTGTGTGTGTGTGTTCTTCCAGATCCCCCTGGTAATGTTCCTGTCTTTCCACAGTTATCACTAAAGACACTCCGGTGAGAAGACAGAGGAAGCCAATGTCCTGTGAGCCGCCTGGGGGTCCACATCGCCAGATGGGCTTCCCCAGGAGAACGTGTCTGGCCTCGCCATACTTAAGTTGCAATTCATTTAACATGCAAGCTCTGAGTGGAGCATTTATTTATTGTAAATACGTGGTTTGCACAGGCTTTAAATCAGTATGACAGCTCTTATTTGCATAATTTAAAAAAACCACACCCGTATTATGTTTCTCCCTTTTCCAAGGATGCATCTTGGCATTCATCCATCACACCGATAGCACCCTGTCCCCGCCCCGTGGTGTCCATTCCATGACTGTAAATAATGCGTGTGGGCTGGCCCTTCCTAGATTCTGAACCATCTTTCGAAGATTTCCTCGTTTGCAAGTAGTCCCAAAGTCATAGTCCCCACAGAGGCTTCTTATCGGCATGATTCTATATTCTCCTCACACACACACTGCAAAATCAAACCCAGTAATGCCTTATAAACGCTGCAGCTCAGAGAGAGCAGTGTGTCCCCACGCCCAGATAAGGCCACACAGCCTCCGGGGAACGAGATGCCATGTCTCGCTTCCGTTTTGTAGTACAGGGATTTTTTTTTTTTCTGCCTCATGTAAATATGACCCAAAAGAAAGGCAAGAGTGGGCTTGGCCCCTCCGATGCCAAGCACAGGGCCCTTTTGTAACAGAAAGCTCCTACAAGTAGCCAACGCCCTTCCTGTTTACAGCGCCCCCGGGTCCCACGTGCCCCTGGCTTTCCTCATGTTCGCCTAAGTTCCCAACTCCTTCCTGGCTTCCAGGGTAAGGCGAGATTCATGAGACTTAGGTTTTTTTTTTTTTTTTTTTCTGCAAGTTAGAAACCTATATAACTCATTATTATCGTCAATTGCATATTCTATCTCAGAGATGGTTGTTGTTTGTTTGTTCTCCCCAAGAGTGGGATTTTCACGGACACTAGGACATGAGGACGTGTAGACAGAAGCCTCTTGGCCAAGTATCTGCCTCACTGACCTGGTGCCTCACTCCTGTGCTTAGGAAGCCTGGCAGCCCCCGCCCGCCCGGCAAACGCAGCTCCCTTCCAAACTAAAGAGGGCCTGATGGGTCTGAGAGCTCCCCCTGCCCTGTGGGGGGCGCACTTCTCTGTCGGGGAGAAGTACCCAAGGCCGGCCACCCCGGAATATGGAACTGGTCGGAACGGCTCTGGCTGCTGTTCTCACACCCTTTTTCTGGAGCTGGCAAGGAAGTGGAAGTGTGTGTTTGCTTGCACCTGACCCCAGATGCCCCCCATCCTTGGAGGAAGCTGTAAGAAGGGAAGGAGAGAAAATAGAATGAAACAGACTGACCCCAGGTCTGTGCTCAAAATAGGTGCAGATTAAAGGAAAAGCGGGGGCGGGTGCGGAAAGAGCGGTGGAAAAACAAGTGTCCTTTGGAACAACCCACTCATGTGCTCAGACCTGAAGGACACTGTGCCCAGACCAAACCATCCAGAACAGGCAGCTGGTTAGGAGGGTTTGGGCAAATGTGACTGCGTACACTTTGCTGTTGTCTAAAGACTAAGATGGCATCCTACATTGTTGTGCTTTCTCATTCCAGAGAGGAGCCGCTGAGCAAGGTCAAGTGCCCTTCTCTGGGGAATCAGTCATGCCAAATTGTCACTGCTAACCCAATTGGAAAAGCAGCTTTTTGCAGGTCAGCAGCTCTGGGCATAGCTGATTGGTTTTATTGGTTCTGGAAGGTTTCCAAAAGGTCGGGATTTCTTTATTATAACGGGACCCGCTCCATCTCCCTCCCAGCTGTAGGAAAATAATGACAAGGGTTTTAATTATCATGATGAAGAAAGCCCAAGACAAAGGCAAGTCCACCTTCCGTGGAGACTGGCTGCCCCATGAGGTGTTTATGCATTCACGTTCCACACCCCTGGGATAGAAGTTAAAAACAAAACCTGTCAAGGACAGAGGGGAGGGAGGGGCAGAAACCAGAAACTGCAGCTAGGGAGACATCTCAGGAATCTGGCCTCCCGTCTCTCCTCGAGACCCGTCACTGAATTCAGCGCGTCCGCTGGCAGGACAGACCTCAAGCCCCTTGACCATAAACTCACGCAGAGCCAACGAGTTCCAGAGCTCTTGCCACTCTCCAGTGTTCTCACTGACCCCGTCGTCTGTGGCTCCCCCGTGTTTCATATGTATTTTATATTTATTATGTGCCCTCTGCAGACTCATTTCTTTGTATCTAATAAACTTTAATAAGTGGAAATGCTTCTGCCCGTGTCCTCGTTAAAACCCATCGAGGGTCACGAGTACTGACCTAAGCCAACCATTTTTCAGGGTTAGAAGGGCTTCTAAGAAGGATGGGACACGGGGGCGCCTGGGTGACTCGGTTAAGCGTCTGCTTTCGGCTCGGGTCATGATCCCAGGGTCCTGGGATGGAGCCCCACATCAGTCTCCCTGCTCAGTGGGGAGCCTGCTTCTCCCTCTGCCCCCCTCCCTGTGTCAAATAAAATAAAATCTTTAAAAAAAAAAAAAAAAGGATGGGACATGAAGGGTACTCACACAGAGCCCAATGCCAGCTGTGACACACTGTGTTTGAAACGAGGCCTTTCTTTTCTGAGCTGACATTTCTAACTAACCTGTATAATGTTTTCCTAGTTTTGAGGCCCCTGAGTGGCTCAGATGGTTAGGCATCTGCCTTCCACTCAGGTCATGATCCCAGGGTCCTGGGATCAAGCCCCACATCCAGGCTCTCTGCTCAGCGGGGAGTCTGCTTCACCTTCTCCCTCTCTTCCCCCTGCTCCTGCTCTCTTACTCTGCCAAATAAATAAATATTAAATAATAATAATAATAATAATATGTTCCTGGTTTTTGTAGCTAAACTGATGGGTATTGAGGGAAATCCAAGGGAAAATATGTCTGAAATGCATTTTCTTAAAAAAAATAGATAACACTGTATTGTTTTATTCATAGAAAATGGGCAGAGTATTGCTTATAGAATGCCTCTAATTTGTGTTAAAATGGAACAGCTTTTGATCTAAAGTGCACTGAGCACCTGCCCCAACTTAGCGAACCCCTCAAAACATCTGTATGGGGCAGTATCCTCAATCACCATTCTAGTATTTTCAGGTGGCCTCTTTGGTATGTGGTGCAGGGGAGATGACGTTCACCTGCTAGGTCAGCTGGCTTAGAGTCAAACATAGATCTATTTGGCCTCTTACAAGTTTGGGGATGTAAATTACATAACCAGCGTGTGCCTCAGTTTCCTCATGTGTAAAACAGGGACACAAATATGGACCTAAGCATATAGTGGTCAAGATGTAGTGACATAAGCCCTAAAGAAGCCCTTCACTCTTGGGTCCCCACAGATGCAGGAATGAGCACACCCCGCACTCTAGGGTACAAGTTTGCTCATTTCAGCTGAGTCCCAGACAGCTCACCTTGGCTGTACCCTGGCATTCCACTTCAACTGTTACAGAGCGGCTCAGAGCACCCCCCTGACTGGCTCTGCTGCTGGATAGCAAGGAGAGAACAGTAATTAAAATTCATAGACGTTCCAGAAATAAGTCTCATCTAGAAACTCATTTCAAAGTTCGCTGCCACACACTGCCTCCTAATGAGTGAAGGACCCGATTTGTTTTATCTGCCGCTCTTATTAGCAGAGGTAGAGAGAAGCTCTTTCCCTACCAAAAGGGCCACTCTGAGTGGAGAAGAAAAGCAGAGGCCCAAGATAATCCATGAAGGGGGTGATGAAGGTCAAAGCCACGGACTACGGAGATGAAGGAGCCATACTTTTAGGAACCGCTGATGGAGTGATGTGGGGCAGAGGTGGCAGCTACGAGGGTGAGGGAAGCAGCTCCGTGAGCAGGGCTGTACCTATGACTTGCAGGAGTGAGTTCCAAATGCTCACACCAGGCCCCAGGGATTTGCACATCCTTCACAAAGCTGCTCTGTTACAGACTGAATTATGTCTTCCAAAAACTCGTATGTGGAAGTCCTAACTCCACATCTCAGATTGTAACTTTCTTTGGGAATAAAGTTGTTGAAGATGTAATTGGTTAAGGGGAGGCCATATGCAGTGGGGTGGGCCCTAATCCAGTCGGCCTGGTGTCCTTGTAAAAAGGGAGATTTGGTCACAGACACAGTGATGCTATGTGAAGATGAAGACAGAGATGGGGTGAAGCTGCAGGCCAGCAAACCACCAGGAGCTGGTGGAGAAGCATACGACAGATTCTCCCCCACAGCCCTCAGAGGGACCCAACCTTGCAGACACCTTGTTTTTTGACTTCTCGCCTCCAGAACTGTGAGACGATCCATTCCTGGGGTTTGAGCCAAGCACTCTGTGGTATTTGATGATAGCAGCCCCAGCAAACAAACGTGTGGTCACGGTGGAGCTTTGTGGGAGAATGTTATGTTTCTGAAAAAAGAGTTGGAAATAAGGTTTAAAGAGCTAGCTGTTCCTGGTCATGTAAATGGGGCGGTCGTCTTCTCTGACCTTGACATCAGTCAGTTGTACCAAGGACAAAGTCCTATCTTCATGAACAAGATACTACTCAGTTACCTTTTGCCTGTCACCGTGGAGACCGAATCATGGAAGCAGTGTGGCATTTCTAGGTCATGGGAGTGGGAACAGCTAGCCTTTCTCGTCAGTGAAGTTAGTTAGTAGCAGTGCCATGGCTTTCATATAAAGATGCTTGGCATAGATGGCACCGATGTTCTGGCAATCAGGACTTCCATTTCTAGTGTGGTTTCTGTTTGTGGTATAAGATGCGTGACATAAATTCACCATCATGACCACACTGAGTATTGTTACGTACCTTCACAGGATTGCGCAGCCAAGCTCCAGAATTCTTTCACCAGCTTGCAAAACTAAAACTCTACTGCCTTGACAACAACTCCTCATTCCCCATTCTCCCAGCCCCTGGCAACCACCATTCCACTTCCCGGGGTTCTAGGAGCTTAACTACTCTTGGGACCTCATGTAAGTGGGATCAGACAATATTTGTCTTCTGGATCCTGGCTTATTTCCCTCAGAATAACATCAATGGACACTTGGGTTGTTTGCACCTTTTGGCTATTGAGAATAATGTTGCTATCAACAGGGGTGTACAAACATCTCTGCGGTCTTGCTTTCGGTTCTTTTGGGCATCTACTCAGAAGCGGAATTTCTGGGTTATATGCTAATTCTATCTTTTCAACTTTTGTGAGGCACGGCCATACCGTTTTCCATAGCAGCCGCACCATTTTCCACTCCCACCAACACTGTACAAGGGCTCCAGTGTCTCCACAGCCTCACCGACACTGTTATTTTCTGCTTTTTGATAGTAACCATTCCAATGGGTGTGAAGTGGTCTCTCACTGTGCTTTAGTATTTATTTTTAAGAGTGACTTATCCACAGAATGGTACACCACGTTGGAAACGCTGAGCTGACTGGGTTTTCTGAAGATGCCAGTCAGAAAAATATATTCCCTATTCGTACATTTTCTATTTTGTGACTGATGTCCACATTTATTCATGAAACACAAGGACATTCATTTGAGTGTTTTTTGCTTTTTCTTTTATTGTATGCTTGATGTATTCAGAGACAATTCCAAGGGCAAGCACTGGAGAGGGAAGTTATCTGGTTCATAGGTGTTTGTACAAAAGGCTGTTAAGACTACATGGTCAGTTCCCACTGCAGGAAACACAAAGATTTTTCTTTTTTTATTATTCCCTGCCAATAGCATTTTCCAGCTCACACATTTAACTTCTCACAACATGATTGCAAACATGTACCTATTCATTCCCATGAGAAATCTGCATGTGACATTTCGGAATGTTTGAAGTCAGTCTGATAAAGCACACTTGACACAAGCCATAGGAGGAGAGCTGGGACTTGGGACTGTGCAGGATGAAATGTCACCACCATGGGGATGCACAGGGTGGTGCTGGGATAGCACGTGCTTGTGACCCGCCACTCCTCCCCCCCGTACAAGAATAGTCATCTTGGGGGGGGGGGGTCTCTCCTCCCTCCTTCTTCCATGTGCTTCCTTCCTAAAGCTGAGAGCTCAGTTGAAGACCTCCCTTACAAATGACCTGACTGTTCTTTAGCTGAGAATGCAGTTTGTGGTTTCCTAGCGGGCATATTGGTCCCACCTGGTTTCCCTGCTGGGCCAGCCAGGGTGGTGTAACACCTGTACCAATGCGGGATGATGTAAGTTAGGGAGCGAAATGGTTTGCCTGATTGGCAATTATTTTTTATACCTAATGATTCACCCAATAGTGAAAGAACTTCACTGCTAATATCTAATATGCATATACCTGCTCTGTTAGCTTGTAAGAAAGACTCTTCTTAATGGTAACACTGTGTCTTATGTTACTGGGCACTAAGGAATCACCATAATTTCAAGTACATCCTTATTCTACCTAGAATTCCAAACCAGCCTCCCAAGAATTAAGAGTACTATTCTGCTTTGCTAATTTACTTTTACTGTAGCCTCTTTCCCCCCGAGGGGATAAGGGGTGTCTTCATCTATGGTAAATCCCATCTACTAGACAAGACGAAATAGCTTATGTTTGGTTATGGGGCATGGGAATAGGGGAAAAATTCCATCGTGGCCATGTCTTCTTTCTGCACAAAGCATGCACAGCTTCCCCATCCAAGTCTTAATGGATACACAAATGGTATTTCAGGAAGCTATTTACACACCGACCTTTAAACATTGCTTTCATAGTTATCTTGCATATTCATTTCCCCACACTGCCTTTAGAAAAGCAATCCCTGGTCAAGAAATCATCCACGTAGTGATAAGCATTTTTCAAAAGCAGAGTCTGTTAGGAGCATTTAAAAAGAAACATCTCACCAACAACCTGCCCAAAATTCAACAACATATTTTAAGCAGTTGACCTAAGTAGATAAAAGTCACAAAAAGTGAGTCCAGGCGCATCTGCAGACTCCTTACTCTCTTGTTTTTCCCCACAACCCCCAAGGCACAAAGATTCATCTACTACTATTACTGGGGGTTTGACTGTACACAGATCCCGACAGCGCCAGAGGGAAGCATCCGAGCCCCATTGAACTTCTGCCAAGCTGTGCCATGGCGGGCTGCCACGCCCCCTGGTGGTAAGACAGGAACATCACAATTGTGACATACAGTGTTCGCCAAGACAATTTTCATTTTGAGATGCTGGCCAAACGTCCCCTAACAGAAGTAGTCATTGTATTTCCCACTTCACAGTGGCTAGGGAACACACAGTCTGGATGGGTTATCCATGACCTTTGCTTAGCCCATAATAAGGGAAGCCGTCTCACTAGACTTCTTTTGGTAAAACCCTGAATCACGGTGGGTATCTCTGATCTGATCAAGTATTTCTATAACAGGTGGAACTGAAACCATGTGGTGAAATTTTACGGTGGCTCTTCTTAAATAGCCACTAAGCAGGGGGACTTAGGAGAGGCAAGGTACCTCTGTCACCCTTCCTCCCCCGCCAAGCCTCCCCATCCCCTGCCTTAGCATCCGTAAACAGATGCACTGAGGGTGGCTGCTCCCTCTAAGAGAAGGCCCTGCATTCATCGACAGGGAAAGCCCTGGATGAGATTCAGCTACCACAAGCCACCATGAACGGCTGTGTTAACTCTCTCAGGCCAAACATCCTCCCCACCATCTACCACTCATTGTTTAAGATTTTACAACCAGAATTCACAAAACTGCTGGACCAAAAGCTCGTGGCGCTCTGACACCCACACTCTTCAAGGGAAGTTGGTAGCCCAAGATGTGTTCTGGTAAGACCCGTGGCCCTCTGTGCCCACATCTGTGTGTGGGACCATGTCCCTTCCAGCCCACACAGCCTACCATGCACCGTGGTCAGCGCAGAGTCACTAACCCTAGGTCACTTTGAAGAGTAAAAACACTCTCAGTATTTCCACTTGCCAGTTCCTACCAGTGATGAAGTGTGAATGGGCCCCATTGGCATGGGGGAGGCCGGAGTAAAGGAACTGCTGTCCTTCCACTAGTGGCTACACCTGCTCCCCCGTCTATCCATCATCTCTGCCCCCCAAGCATCTCACAGCGCTCGAGAGTATCGATGGCCAGAGCGAAGTCCCCCCACGCCGCACCTGCCCACTTAAGCTACCTTCCGAGAGCAGCTGCAAGCACTAGCAGGAAGGGCCAGAGAGAGCCAGCTGCCTCCTACGTGGCTTTGTGGGCTAGAGCGAGCTGGGCAGGAAGGCTGGGGGTTGGATCGCTACCCCGCGGCGAAATGCTTCTGCAACCATCTGTCACCTCCTTGCCCTCTGTCTTCCCAGTGTGGAGCCCATCTGGTCCTCCTCACACACTCTTCTTCTATGCTCTGGTGGTAAGTCAAATCCTCCGTGTGAATGCGACGATGGAAACAAATCAGTTTAATTCAAGTCTCTGCGGAGATAATGTCATCGCTGCTCAGATTCCAGCTACTTTAGCTAAAATCCAGACAGTCAAGAGTTTCTCCTTTTCTTTCCCCTGCCAGCTGGGGAAATCCACAGCTTTGTGGGGTGGAACTATGCCCTGGGGCCCCTGAATTAATCCTGAAGTAGATGGCCATCCTCGGGCCCGAAATCACTGCACCCAAAGCCACATCCAAGGGGTGGGCACGCCGCTGGGCAGGGAGAGCCACGTGGTGATGCGGGGATATGCCACCATGCGGCTGCCTGGGAGTCTCTCCCGTGGGCACTCCTGACTCCACTAACCAGCTGTCCCGCACACACGGGCTGTCTGCAGGTGGCCCGCACACAAGCATGGTGTAGAGACTCTAGTACGATCCCGGGAATCAGGATGAGCTGGGACCACAGAAGGGCTCCCTTTGTTCCTCGCCAGTGGTTTGGTCCCCTCATGTGGGGACACTCTGCATGACAGGCATTCACTCATGGGACGGGAAGCCTGGAAGCTACTCCCTCAAGCACACACAGAAGAGCCCTGTGCCTTCTGTCAACCTGGAAGAAATCAGTACTGGAAGGAAGAATAAGACTTCAAAAGATTTTGCTTTTCCCGCACACTTAAGCGCTGTGCAGCCCCCTCCCGAGGCCTGATGAACCCTCGTCCTCCACGAGAAGGCTAATGTGTCCACTGTCACTGAGAGGCAACCAGAGCGGCTGGAAGTGCACAAGCAGTCATACAGTCGGACGACAGGCAGATGGAGACGCGTTACATTGCAAAAGAAGGGAAGCTACGTGGTAGGGGAAGGGGTCACTGCTGAGCTTCGGGCAGAACGCAAGAGTGTGACTTTAACACATCTGAACTGTCTCATTTTACTCACACAGGAGAGTGGTTTGTTTTGCTGGTAATTTAGTAAGGTGGGAACATTTAAATAAGAAGGGGAAAGATTCGGAATGCTTACTTCACTTAAAGAACTTAATCTCAGTGTCAACACAGTCATAGAAAAGATCCCCCACTTCGCTGGGGTCCAGGGGGTCAGAGCCGGTCAGGATTTCTTCCATGGCCTCCAGGCCTTGCTTCTCTAGTTCCAGCATGGTCTTTCTCAGCTGGCGACCTTGCTCCTGAGGAAGGACGGAAACAGCGCAGGTCACTACAGCGGACAAGAAAGCCTCCCAGAGGCCCCCCAACCCCGTTCAATCTGTTTCCCCACAACTGCTACAGGGACCATTCTAGAATGCCAGGTCAGTTATGGTACTTCTCCCCTTGGCATCCTTAACTCCCCACTGCTTTCAGGTCAAAATCCAGGCTCTCAGGAGACACTTAGGAAAGGCCTTTTGTAACATACATAGCTCTCTCTTGCCTCCCCTCCTACCGTGGCCCCCATGTCTCCTTCCCTTCAGCCAGACTGAATTAACTATGCTCTTCCAACCCATGACACTCCACTCTGCTCTTCCTCAGCACTTGGTCAACTTGTACCCATCTCCAGGCCTCTCTGAACCTTTCCTCTGGGCTCTCTGTCAATGCCTTTACTCAGTCATGGCTGTTCTTTTCCTGTCTTGTTAGGTCTGTCAACTTGCCTGCATGCCCCATTAGCCCACGATCTCCTGGGAGTGAGAACTGAGCTCATCACTATGCTCCACTGCCTGGGACACAGTAGACATTCCCAAGAGCCGTCTGTAGAATGAATACATGGATCAGCGAACAAACATGTTCCACACTTGTCCCAACTTACTTTCATTCTGAGGTGGGGAGATCTCTTCTTCCACTCACTCACGGCGGATGACCGTGAGAAGCTTTCATGGGCCCAATTTGTCCCAGAATGGAGAAGCTGCCGTCACCACCCATCCACCACTTCCTAACAAGGCTTTGACACAAACCAGTGGTCATTTCTCCATGTCAAAGCCCACCCAACCTCATCGATCTCAACTCTTTGACATTTTATGCAGACTAGCTCAAACACACAGCCCTTTCTCCCTCTGCCTTCCAGTTGCCAAACATTCAAAAACCACCAAGTGGTGTTTTTATTCGGGGCTTGCTATCCTCCCTAGAAAACACGCACAGTTGGGAAGCGAGGTGGACCGCTCTGAGCAAAGCCCAGCGCGGCCAGGTGGCCGTGCTCATGCTTCCAGGGACACGTTTGGCAGGGAAGGCAGATGTGAAAACACCGTGACTTTGACACGTCCAAATGGTTGTTTCTGTGGCATGGAAAAGCAAATTCTAGGAGTAGCAAGGCTGCCCTTCTCTGATATTCTTTCTGGATTTCTCTGGATTTACTGTTGATGTTGCCCTTCTTTCTATGCTTTTCACAGAGTCCGCCAAGCTAGGAAGGAGAAAATAAGCTCCCCCAGTCCACACAAAGGCAGGTACCCATTTGTCTACAAGGTGTCCCTTTCTTCAGGACAATCTGGACCTGTTCTAAGTTGTTAAACACATGCGTGGGAGGCCAGTGGGCATTTAACGACCATGTTCCTTCCCCTCCCCTTCAGCAAAACAGAGGCTTGGGGGTTATACATGATCTGTCACGAATGGCTGCCGTGGGCAAATACAGTGTGTGTCTTGTTTGAATTGATGTCTTGTGACTTCATTTACCAAAGCTTGGGCCAAGATGGGTGTGGGAAGCTGCACAAGAAGAATAACTTTTTTTAAAAACTTGGAATTTGGGAATCTTTTTTTTAAAACTTTTTAAAATTTTCTGTTTTAGCCATGTTTAAGTGTACAAGGTCAGTGGCATAAGGATATTTGCACTGTTGAACACCCATGACCATCATCCATTTCCAGAAGTTTTTCAGAGTTACCTTTTTTTTTTTAAACAACATATGACTGTACCTTTAAGTAAAGTTTTGCCATCTTGTACAACTCTGTACCCCCAAAAGTACAGAAAGATTTTTAGACAGCAGAAAAGCAGTTATCCCTACTAGAACCACATATTTCTGTTATTCCTAGGTAAACAGTAAATGAAAGAGGGATATTCCAAGCCCACTGAGTTCTGGAACAACATCAGAAGTAAAGGCTTTGTTTCATTTGGATTCAAGAGACTGGCTGGAAAAATTAACAGCAGGTTTCTAGGAAGGGCCTTGGGTACCTGGATTTCTGAAAGAAGGCAAGCTGGTGAGGAGGAAAGTGATGAGTTCCATAACTGCTCCCCTGTCTCCCCTTTTGCAGACCACGCCCCCTCCACAGGCTTGGCGCCAGGCTCACCTGGTCACTTTCGATGACAGCACGTGCCCACTCGTGGGCCTTGTACAGCTCATGCCGGCGGTCTGGCTTCTCCAGGAACCGAGGCTCCTTTTTGGCAGGGTCATTGTCCCCAAAACAAGGAGACTGTGCTTTGGGGACAAGTTTCACATCATCAACAAAGATGAAAGGCTTGAATATGGACCTGGAGAGAAAGGAGAGGTGCTTTAGCCAAACCGAGCTTGAGGCTTGAGGACACCAGACTGTCCTTCCGCTCAGCAAACACTGCCTGAGCCAGCTCGTGGTGGGCGGTGGGTGGTGGGTGGGTGCCAAGACAGAGACACCACTGCATATTTTAGTAAATATTTTAGTAAAACTGTCATTTACCAGCTGCAAATTCTCCTATTAACAGCAAGGAGACATCAAAACAGACTTGCTTTGTTCTGGGAAAACCATTTGAGAGGCCCCTTTTAGTTATGTAAAGCAAGGCAAACAAACACATAGTGTCCAGAGGAAAGGGTGCCATGGGCCATCTATTGGCATTGGGAGAGGTCTGCCTTTCTCTACCACAGCTTGCTGAAAGTGGCCTCCTGGAAAGGAAGGGTCTGAGAACCCATCTCTTTTTTTTTTTTTTTTTTTTTTTTTTTAAGGTAACCTATTGGCAGATGACACAAAGGTTCCCAGAGTCCCCGGACACACTACAGAGAAACAGAAGCCCAGTTGTGTGAAAGAGGAGCTCTGGGCATAGGAGGTGACTAATGCAAGAACTCCTTCAGCTCTCTGCCACGATGGTGCACCTTAAGGAAAACGGCTGTGTGGGTGAGCACATGCACGTGCATGCACATGTATCTGTGCATACCTGAGCACATGTACACACATACACACACACACCCCAAAAGAGCCACGTTTCTAAAAAACTGCATCCTGGGATCCCAAGCCAACAGGGAGTGTGGAGAGCACATGGGAGTGTAACACAGGGAGAGAGCCCTCTTTTCCTCTCTCTGCACCCAGAGAAAACAGCGCTGAACGACGGCAGTGCTCCTGGACCCCAAGGGTGGCTTGCATGTAGCCGCACATGGGGCAGCACCTGGAATAACAAGGAGACAGAGAAGACTACATCCAGACTCCCACGCGTACTGGTCAGATTTGGGTTCTTTTCTCTCCTCTCAGCCAGTGCCCCTCAGCCATTCCATGCCTCAGGTGGGGGAGCAGTGAGCTGGGACATTGACCCCTGGGCCCTGAGGTGGCTGGGCCTGAGGTGGCCACAGCAGCCTTGCCAGTGTGCCCCACAAACATTTCCAGGTGTGTCATGATAAGAAAAGAACCGGAAACAATGACCCTGGCTACCCAAATTGTGTCCTTAGATGGGAGGCATCAACAGCCCCCTCCTGCTGGATCAGAACCTGCATGTGAAGAAGGCACCCAGGGGACTCCTGACATACCAGGTCTGAGGAGCCCAGCGAGGTTTCCCCAGCTGCTTGAAAGCAGAACATTCCTGAAGGGAGAACGTTCCTCGGAAAGCTCTCGTAAGCCAAAACGGCATAAGGCGAAGAAGCAATTACCATTTTGTAACAGCAAAAATCCTCTCGGGATTTCTTGTGTGTAGTGAAAACAGGTACCATACTAACATCCATCTTTCATACAAGTGAAGTGGGGTAAAGTGAACTTGCAGATAGTGGGGAAAATCTGTAATGAGAACTGACCTCTTAGATTGGTTCCCTGGGGTTATCGAGGGAAGGAGGCTCAGGAGAGGAAGAAAGAGCCAGAAGTCACTCTGCAAGACTGGGCTCCGGCTAAGTTAATGTGAGAATTAAAAGCAGTGAGACCTTCATGCTCCCAGCTGGTAGAGTGGATGGTGCTGACTAGGGATGGGTGCCAGGCACCTTGCTGTCTGCAGGGGATGCGAACATTTACAGGAGACTAGACCCATCCTCAGCCCCTTCTCCTGGAAGCACACAGTATGTGGGCTGGCCTACTTCCACTGGGCCAAGGCTGCCCAGGACGCAGCGGGGCTACCCTGCACAGAGGGCTGGCAAACCGCCAACGGGCACCTCCTCCAACCTCTTGGACGTACATGGGACCGACCCTCCCACCCACAGAAGGCAAGCACCCCACCCTTCAGGGCTAAGAGCAAGCCAGGCTCCTGAAAAGTCCGTGTGCAGCACACTGTCCTCCAACAGACGTTCAGCTGCAGCCTCCTGGGTGGGCAGGGTCTCGTCTGTATGGGAGGCGGGGTCTGGGCTCCCGCCACACAGTCCGAAGCCTGTGCAGTGCACATCGTTTCAGCCACAGGGTCGCTGGCCAGAAAGGGTCAGAGCTGTGACCTCCACGGGCTAACACTGGGCGATGGGGCTGGCCCCAGGCCTGGCCTCTGGCAAGGCTTGACTTGACTCTGCATTTCAAGGCCACTCTGGCACAGTGACCCCGTGGATGAGATTGGATAAAAATTACTGCTGATGACAGATGACAATAGTACTAATATTTATTTAAGTCAGAATGTTGGAATTATAACTCAGGCTTGAATATTTGTGGCTAGGTATCCAAAAAAAGCAGAATGTGGATAACTCAGTGGTCCCCAAACCTTCTGATTTCTTGCCAAGCCTCAGAGAAAATCACACTAAACTTCCAAATAGGTGAGGAGTATCTCTGGCACTTTCCCACACTTCAAGTTCAAATGGTAGCTTTTCAAATGCCACCTGATCGAATCTATGTTCATTATTGGCCCAGAAAGTAAAAGACTTAACCAAGGTCACAGCCAGTGGCAAAGCTAAAACTGTCCCCGGGGTCATAAGGCACCACCCCTCCTAGGCCACACGGACAGGGCAGGGCACATTTTGTCGCACTTTGGAGCTCTCCCAGGGTGTCCCAGGGTTGGCTCTGATGTGGGACACAGCTGAGGGGGATCCAGAAAGCTGGTTCTGCTCTGTCTTTGGTTTCAGAGAAGCCATCAATCCCGGAATTTACCCTGGTCACTCAGCCCCTCCATGGTGCGCTGTGACAGGAACACAAGCTAATAGGACCAGAAGGGGAAAGTGCTTCCAGTAGCAAAAGGCAGCCCAGCAGCTGGTCAATGAGGAGGTTTAAAGCTGGCTGAGCTACTCTGAGAGACAATCCAGCCTCAGGAGAGACAATGAAGCAAAAGAAGCCATGAGCAGCACAAAAGAAACCACGTCACCACAACCATCAGCTCTCCCTGAGACAAATCTCAGGTCTGATGACAAGAAGCACAGCACGGCTTCCACAGTCTGGCTCAGAGGTCTGCAGAATGTTAGCCTTGGAGACACTTGGAGCCACAGCCAAGAAACACACTCCCCTAGAGGAATCTTTGCCATATCTGTCCTTTCTGTCTTCCAAAACCTCATGATTGATGCACTGAGCCAGTGTAAAAAAAAAAAAAAAAATCTGTTTTCCTTTCATTTGTTTTCTCATTTAGAAGGAAAACAAAATTACCATGAAATCCCCTACCATTTTATAGTGTATCATAATTCTCAAAGTGCTTGCCTTCAGTTCTCCTGCTACTCCTATTTATCCATTCACTCATCAGGAAATACGTGTTGAGTGATGACTGAGCAACAGATCCCTGTTCTAGGTGCTCGGGATACAGCAATGAATAAGGCAGGACAAAAATTCCCATCCCATTTTACAGATGAAAAGACTGAGGCTCCTAGCAGCTAAGTGCTTGGTCCAAAGTGGCAAATGGAGAACTAAATTCAGATGTCCAAAGCAGAGGTCAGTTTTTCCCCACTACTTCTCAATATTACAGCCTTCTATTGGTTTTTTATACACATTGTCAGAAAAATGACACCCTTTTTGTGCTTTGGGATTTGGAATTTTATTATCAGCGGCCAGCTAGCACTTCTGACCTCAACCACGGCTCTGTCCTCACTGAAGGTGCACGAAGTCCCTTAGTGACTAAGCCAGGCTTACCCAGGGCCCCAGAATCCCCAGCAGATCCGCTGAGGGGAGTCTGGAACAGAGCAGGGGAGCAGCACAGGCTTCTGCTCAGATGAATCTATTAAACTTTCAAGCAAGTTCAGAAGAACCCAGAATAGCCAGTTTTCTCTCAATTGCAGGTGTCCCTCTGCATAGGTCACTCTGACATTTTACTGTGAGTCACTTTAATCACACAGTCACAGCCACATCTGGCTGAGAGCAGAACCTATCAGTGAAGAGCCTTTCTATTTAGAGGGAAGAGAACTAGTACTTTTGGAGCATGGGACAAGCTTCGGGCTGGATCCAGACGCTCTGGAAGGTTCTGAAGTCAAAATTGTAGGGTAGGAGAGAGGAGAGAGATGGTGCTGGACAGATTAAGGATGAAATGGGATGGGAGGATTGCTATTGTACATGGGGCCCTCAGCTCTGTGGGCGTCTGTGCCCTGCACGGGACCAGAGCTACTGTACTTACAGAAGCTGGCGTGTCCATGGCTCACGGTGTTATCTCCACTAACAAAGAAGTGCCACTCATTGCTACATTTGAATTAACCAGATGAGACAGTCTCAGTTAATCCAATTTAGCCTCTCAAGCTTGGCACACTGGGAGGAGAAAATGTGCGTGCGTGTATGTGCGCACACACGCACACACACGTACACACACCCCCCAGGTCCCTTGCATCTTCCCAGCTCTTTACCATTAGCTAAACAAGGTCAAAACCCTGTTTTCCTAGAAATTCTCTATTCTCTGTTTTCTAGGTTTTACAATTAGAGAAATGGGTTGGGAAAGAGCCTTCTAATATTTAAAATGGAACATTTTTCAGGGTCCTCTCCCTCTTGGTTTATCCATCCTATACATTGAGTATTTGTGGGCTTTCTCAGAGGTGGGGGCCTCTTGATGATGTGCCAGTAGGACAGCTTCATCTGAAACACATAAGCTCTGACTCATGAGGTCTGCCAGTTTCTGCGGTGTGACCCACGGCAAGTTCCCAGTGTGATGTCACTGAGCACAGGGGTTGGCAAGAGAGGCACATAATCAGCTCTCGCCGGCTCCAGCACCCTGCGGGACTCCGAAGGTCACAGTCTCAAAGTGCTAAGGGACTTCTCTACTCTTTCCTTCTCCCAATTCTTCAGGTCGCTGAAGTTTTGGCAAGTGTCGGCTCCAAGGCTTGCAAAGGTCAGAACCGGAGCGCTAATGCCAGTCGGTGTCACGATGTCGGTGACCGAGTCACCGACGGACTCAGCAGAACATTACTATTACGGAATCTGCCTGCTCAGTAAAATTAACGAAAGGTCTCTGGCATCTCCCTGTATTTCCCAATCTCTGACTCCTGCATCTCCATCCAGCTCTCAAACTTGCATAATACCTACTACACGCTAGGAGGGAAGGAGAAAGAGGAAAAGAGAATGCAAGAACAAGTTATTTCAAGAGAAAGATCGGTAATGAACGCGGTGAGCAAAGGGCAGAGAAGTGCTGAAGCAGACAGAACAGTCAGATCACGTCCTTTGGATCCACACATTAATTGGGAGGGATCAAGAAAGAGTCTTGTTCTTGGATCATCGTCGTTTGCCACCTTCCTGCTCTGAAATAATTTCCTGAAAACATCTCTCTCATGCATTCAGCGTCAGCAGAAGCCAGCTAAAATTTCCCCGATTTACTACCTAAAAGCCCAAGAGTAGGTAATTATGCTTCCTGCTGACAAAATACAAAATGTTAAGCATGCCCAATTACGGAGACACATGGAAATGTTGAATGTGTGACAGTTCTCACGGTCGCAGTAAGAAATGCTGCTCACTTAGCCCTGGAAGATAAAAACGAATGTCTTCCGGAAAGTCCTTCATCTTCTCAAAGGTCTTTTCAATTAATTTAACCGTGAATAATTTTCTTCTAAAATTACTTGAAATTTTCCATATTCAGTATGAAAAGGCTATTTCCCAGCCTGGTTTTAGAATTGTACAAGGCCGTGTACTTCACTCTGCGAAACAGCATTTCTTTGTATCAGCATCCCGGCCTCACAGAGCCCTGTCTTCTAAGCACAGTTGGAGCAGGTGCCTGAGACATCAGAAGCAAAAGGGGTGGTAAAGGCTTTCTTCGGTTCAACCCACTCTCTCAAAGGCTCCTGCTTCCTAATGAATATGTCGAAATGCATTGGCAGAGCACTCCCGTCACTTGAAAGTAGGGCTCTACATGCGCATGTGTACCCCTGTGAGCCAGCAGAGAGTGTTCTCAAGAGGAGGCTGAGCCCCCAGTGCTGGGGGCAAGCGAAGTCAGAGTCCATGAGCAGAAGTCCAGATGACGGGGAGGAAGGACGCGCCCACAGCTGGTGGACCACAAAGGGGGCGAGAACGGGGTCATCCATGAGACCAAGCTTCGAGCCCTGGGAGGTAAGATCAAGAGGAGGCAGCTGGGATCAAACAGGAGTGCATCCTGGGGGGCTGGGTGGAACCCTGTGGAGTGGAGGCTCACAGCCAGAGTCCGGAAGAGGGGCTACATGAGGGCGGCCGGGCTCCTTTACTGGAGGAGTCAGGGTGGAGAAGGAAACTCAGCCTCCACTGGACACTGCTTCAGGGCTCTCTGCATTTGCACATGTTCCCTCTGCCCAAAATGCCATTCCTGCTTTTTGCACCTCACAGATTCTTCTTCTTCCCGCAATGCCTGGCACTCAAGGGATCCTTCCTCCGTGAGGTCGGCTCCTTCATCATCGCCTCCAAACCACCTGTTGCCTTGTACATACTTCATCCCTTGGACCCAACAAGCATGATATTTTGTACACAGTAGGTGCTTAATAAGTCTCAGTGAATGAATGAATAAATGAATGAATGAAAAACTAAGAATAGCTTATACTGAATTTAATAGTCAGCTCCGGCCAGAAGGATTTGATGATATTGGCAGTAGTTTAAAGTTAAGGCTGAGGGGTGCTTGGGTGGCTCGGTCCATTAAGTGTCCGACTCTTGATTTCAGTTCAGGTCACGATCTCAAGGTCCTGAGATCGAGTCCCGAGTTGGGCTCTATGCTGGGTGTGGAACCTGCCTAAGATTCTCTCTCTCCCTATGCTGTACCCCTCCCCCCCACCCTACTTGCGCACATGCTTTCTTTCTCTTTCTCTAAACACAAAAAAATAAAAAAGTAAAGAAGTAAGGCCAGAGGGTCAAGAGAGGTACCGGGCTTTTCCCCTGAGTCATTTAAGAAAAAGTCCCTAGATAGACACCGTCACTGTCTTATATTCCTGAAACAATAGGAGAATAAATATGTTCAGCTGGAAGGAATGAAACTGAACAGCTACAGACCTCTTGGTAGCAGTCAAAGATTTGACACCCAATATTCAAATAGTAATGATGGTTTTCAGCCAATGGAACCCCCTAAACATTACCAGTGAAACTACTGGAACAGGAAGTCTTCTAGAGTTTTCCAGGCTGAGGATCAGTCTTAGTTGATAGATTCCTAAGCCCACCTTAAAGATTGTGATACAATAGGTTTGGGTCAAGGCACCTGTATTTTTCAAAAACTTTCAAAAACAGAATTTCAAAAAAATGCTGATAATGAACAGAATTAGACACCATTAGATAGTTGTGTCTAACTAAGCCACTGATGATATGACTTGTGGTATATGTGACTGAACATGACCAGGGAACGGAGCTGCTGTGTGCCTGGCAAATCAGAAATAGTTTTAATAAAGAGAAGTTAAACCTACTGTGTATTTACTTGGATTATCTCATTTAATCCTCCCAAGAAGCATACAAAGTAGGAGCCAGTATTATCCTCATTACACAGTACAGACATTAAAGCTTACAGAGGTTAAGTAACTTACCAGCTACCAAGTGAGACACATGGAAATCAAAATCCTGGCAATCTACTCAGACACTGTATTCTTAAACACTGAGCAGTACAACCCCTTTGCTAAGTATATGGGCAGAAAGCATCTCCCTGAAACATCATGTCTTAAGGAAGTAGCTGGTGCACTTGACATTGCTTCCATCTGCATGGCCTCTGGACCATTTTGTCCTCTAACTTATAGGACATGATTGCTTTGCTGAATCTTGGGCATTTCTGCAGCTGTCTCACTGTGTGGTTATTTATGTTTGCATCCCTCAGATACAGCACAACACTTGGCCCATGGTATTAACTCAATACATACTCGCTGAATTTAAAACAATTTGACTCCATGAATGTCATAAAAATGATGTGATTAAGAGCAAGCACTTGGGTGGCTCAGTCAGTTAAGTGTCTGACTCTTGATTTCAGCACGGGTCTTGATCTCACGGTCATGAGTTTGAGCTCTGAGTTTGGGCTCCATGCTGGGCACAGAGCATACTTAAAAAAAAAAAAAAAAAATGATGTGACTAAAGCCGAGAGCTTCCCTTAGTCAAAGTTCTTTGTGCTGCATTGGCCACATTGGACCACAATGGAAAAATGTGACTCAGCTACAGAAGGGGAGGTACAGGAACGCAGTGTACACTTATTGGTTGAGCTTTCAAGGGAAGAGCACAATTCCTGCCAACACGACTGTGTCTCAGACAAACCTGGAAGGATCTGGGGTCCCAGTGAAGTAGTGAATGCACGGCAAGCTTCTGTTCTGAGGCAGAACGGACACTACACTGGCTGTGGTAAGGAAAGACTCAGAGTCTATACAGACGCCACTGGCTTTGTCCCGTAAGATGTCAATCATAGTCTGCACAGTGATACTTTCTGTAAAGAAAAAAAAGAAAGAGACACAGAAAGAGAGAAACTGTAATAGTGGCAGGTTGTTAACCAAATTCCATTCATTCCTTTTCTGCTTTAGTAACAGAACCCTTGGATGGATAGCTGGGAACACAACTACCCAGCTACAAACTACATTTCCCAACTTCCCTTGCAGCTACGTGTGACCACAAGACCAATATGACCAATGGGAGATGAAATGACATGGGCAACTTCCGTGTCACACCCATAAAAAGGATGGCTTGTCCTTTTTTCCCCCTCCTGTTGTTGTTGCCTAGGACACGCCTGCAAGTGGACCACAGATAGAAGTCCTGTGTTCAGGCAGAACAACCCACCAGCCCTGGACTCTCCATATACATCTAGACCATGAGAGAAAAATAAGTTTCCATTTTCTTTAAGCCATATTATTTTGAAGTCTCTTTGTTGGAGCACTTAGCAATTCCTCAACAAGTGTAGTACATAATAGAATGATTATCTATAGGAAGGTACATGCAGTCTACACACACTCCACTAAGCAAGCCCTCTGGTACACTCTTGCTGGTTAGAGTCAATGCGATATTTGGAGAACGTCCTCTCTGAAATGGGAGAGAGTCACATACAGAAGTATCCAGAATATTCAGAGCCATTTTGACTATTGGCTCTGACTTTAATTTAATGTGTCAACAATTCCTTGACTCCACAGGACCCCAGCTTTACATTTTCTCTCTCGGATTACAATTCATTAAAACTATTCTTTTTTTTAAATTTTTTATTTTTTATAAACATAAATTTTTATCCCCAGGGGTACAGGTCTAACAGCACTCACCAAAGCACATACCCTCCCCAATGTCCATAACCCCACCCCCTTCTTCCAACCCCCCTCCCCCCAGCAACCCTCAGTTTGTTTTGTGAGATTAAGACTCACTTATGGTTTGTCTCCCTCCCAATCCCATCTTGTTTCATTGATTCTTCTCCTACCCACTTAAGCCCCCATGTTGCATCACCACTTCCTCATATCAGGGAGATCATATGATAGTTGTCTTTCTCCGCTTGACTTATTTCACTAAGCATGATACGCTCTAGTTCCATCCACTTTGTCGCAAATGGCAAGATTTCATTTCTTTTGATGGCTGCATAGTATTCCGTTGTGTATATATACCACATCTTCTTTATCCATTCATCTGTTGATGGACATCTAGGTTCTTTCCATAGTTTGGCTATTGTGGACATTGCTGCTATAAACATTCGGGTGCACGTGCCCCTTCGGATCACTATGTTTTTATCTTTAGGGTAAATACCCAGTAGTGCAATTGCTGGGTCATAGGGCAGTTCTATTTTCAACATTTTGAGGAACCTCCATGCTTTTTTCCAGAGTGGTTGCACCAGCATTAAAACTATTCTTACAGTCTCTGTTCACAAGGATGGATTCAAAGCATCACAAAGGGAAAATGTCTTAAACTTCCCTAACAAAACTCTGTCTTTATAAGTTAGGATGCTTCCTCAACCATGGGAAGTGCTTCTCCTTCTGACGTTCTTTCTCCTTCAGACATTGGTGTCTTTGTACTTGTCTTTATGATACTTAGTACAGCCTTTCTTCTACATTTGTAAGTAGAAGTCTTTGTAAGTTTCTATTTGTAATATGTCATACCTAAAAATATTAACAGTAAAAGCCTTGATTTCTTCAACTACCCAGTATTCAAAGATTCTCATCGCCTCATAAATGAGTTTCTTGATTTAAATCAAAATCCAATTGGTTGGTAATGTATCAAATCTCTTTCAATCTCTGCCTCTCATTTTACTCCCTTGCATTGTATTTGTTGGGCCATTTCTCCTGTAGAATTTCCCAGAGTCTGAACTTTGCAGATGGCATCCCCTGGTGTTATTTAATGCTTCCCCATCCCTGTACTTAGATCCAGAGGCTTCATCAGACTTAGGTGTGATGTTTTGGTCACATGCGGCATTATATACTTTTATCAAACTTGTTTTCTTTTTAGCTTTTAGAGGTTTTGTTTAAGTTCCCATTTTTAAATGGGCACTTTCTTACTTTCCTACGCTAAATCCATTAATTAAGCTCCATAGCAAAAGTCCTTGAAGTGTTCTTCTATACTGAGGATCAGCAAACTTTTCTTAAAGAGCCAGATGGTAAATATTTCAGACTTAGGGGTCACAGCATCCCTGTGGTAACTTAGTGTTCAACTGCACCACTACAGCATGGAAACAGCCCTCGACAATCTCTAAAGTAAGTGCACATGGCTGTGTTCCAATAACACTTTATTTACAAAATTCTGGCCACCAACATATCATAATCTGCCAACCCCTGTTCTAAATGATCACAGGTTTACCTTACAAAACACATGTATCACTGGCAAATGCAAAATGTGGCCACGGTGGTTTTCTTTGGAAGGCACCAAAGTAACAAGTTACCCAGTCACTACATTTACCTAATTTGGGATTCTGCCGGAGTCAGTAACGGGAGGGAAGACAGAGGGTTCGGAAAGAGAATTCAGGTAAACAGTTCAAATCAATAAATGTTCATGGAGCCAAAAACCATAATGGGCACCACAAGGGGATCCCATGATGAGTCAAGGACAGTGCCCCGCCCTCAAGGCCCAGCAAGCTAATGAGAGCAGAAAACACAGAAGACAATAAGGCAAATACACAAAGGCTGAGGTAGAAGGAAGGCTATACTAAGTATCATAAAGACAAGTACAAAGACACCAATGGAAATGGAGAAAGAAAGTCAGAAGGAGAAGCACTTAGCACGGCTGAGGAAGCATCCTACAACGGGAGATACACGTCGTCATCCTGTCGGCTCCTCAGGGCCGTCAGCACAGGTCGGTCTCTATGGATAGGGTCTATTCTCATCTCCTCCTCCTTGCTCACTCTCCTAAAATCAGACACGTTCTCCACAATAGCTGCAAGACAACAGGTATGAGAGGGAGAATCACACAGGATACACTAACTCACCTTCTTTCTTTTCTATGCTGTCTTTGCCTGCACAGCAGTCTAGATGGTCTTCAGCTGAAGAAAAAACTTTGGAAAAATTGAATTCATCCTCTCCCGTCCACCAGCCTTGACTCTGAGCGTAACTCCGGAGTTCAGGGTGCTCCGCATCGATCTTAGTGGTGAGTGAAAGCTGATTGCAAATGCACTTCACTCCCTCTGTAGAGAGTACAAAGCCCCTTTAGCTGGAAATAGGCTTGCAAAGACTTAATCAAGAAATGGAAATTTACAGGGAATCCCTTCTCTGCAACTCAACTTTAACTCCAGAAAGGAAGAGACTCTATTTTTGAGAGAGAAACACACAAACCTTTGTCCTCTTTTAAGGAGACCTCCCAGAAGTTTTGACCAGTGACCGGGCATTACCACATTTTAAATGAGCAACAGTCACTTGATCTACAATTCACATTCAAAAGGAAACAGGTGAAGCCCTCATTATGGCTAAATGAGCCCCGAGCATTTATTACTAAGGTTTCTTAAAGAGACACAGCACTACTAACAAGACTTATGAATGTCACAAATATAGAGATTTCCCTCCCCAATTTAACCTTCTTCTACTTGAAGGAAACCTCTACACCTCCACCCTCTGCCCAAATACATCATTTTTGGAAAATACAAATATGATACTTCTTCATTCAGCTTTTTATTTTTTGGGGTGCCAATATTTAGAAAACCACAGTGGCACTGATAATGAATTATTCTAAAATAGTGGAATGCACCTGTCAACATGTGTCTTGGAGTATATCAGTAGGGGTGCGTGTGTGTGTGTGCACGTGCACACGCGTATGGATGTGTCCGTGTATATATGGGTGTGGGAGATCTACGAGAATTTTTTCTCATAAGAATATTAGTGTGACTAAAGAAGTCTCGAATCAGAAAGACCGGCACTCTGAGTACACTCGGCGGGAAGGCAAGGCCAGAAATCCTCTCAGCTGCTGGCAGGCTCACTCTGGCTCCTCCAAAGCCTCAACCTCAAATACCCTGAGGTTGACTTGGCCTTCAAGCTTCAAAATGCTCTCCAGAACCCTAAAAGGTTATGAGCTATAGTGCAGAAAGGCCCTCCATATTTGCTACTTCCAGGGAGCATGCTGATCTTCTACATTTTTGGACAATGAAGTAGAGGGAAAGAGCTCAAGCCATGGGCCGCAATAAAGCCATGACTGCCTGAGAACCAGATCCGAGAGACAAGGTCAGTACTGGACTCAGTTCTCCAGCATGTTCTGCTTCACTGACTAATTCTTCCAGAGCAAGTATTCCTAGCTGATGGGCACTGGCCTTTTGCTGTTCATCTTTCCAGAGGACAACACAAGAATAAAACCACTTTAAAAAATTAAAAATAAAAAGTAGCTCTGGCCTAAATAAGTGATTTTGGCATTCTTCACACTAAGCTATCAAAAAAAATCTTGTGCACAAGATTTTTAAGATTTTTCTTTTGTCTTACAAGACAAAAAAATCTTGTCTACAGACAGTATGTCCCTCAAGGACTGATTTATAATAGATGTTTGCTTTCGGGGATGGGAGCATTCAGGGACCAGACTGAGGAGATCCTACTCTTGGTACCCTCCTGCAGGGAGTGAGGACATGAAATCATGCCCAAGGAAAGAGTCCAAGGAATGGCTGGGGCTTTATTACCATAGTTGGGGAAAGACATCACTCATTTTGAGGAGATGGATATTTTTAAGCTGTATCTTGAAGGGCAATGAAGCTTTTGAAAGGCAGGTATAGATCAAAAAGTTTTAAGTTCTACTAAAAAGCAATCAAGGACTGCTTCCTTAGCATGGACCGCTAGCCCTCTGGATGGAGCCATTTGATAGTAAGGCTTCATCCTAGGAGAAATTTTTGGTAAAGGAGTGTTAAGCTCTTGCCCAGCAGGAGGCTTGGTGATACGGTGGCCCATACAGGCTGCATCAGTCCTGTGAGGACCGCAGGAGTAGGGCAGCAGGCACACGTGGGTGTGTGCTGGGCACGTGGGGGTGGGGGAACCCCCTGACATCGTTGCAAGGGTGCCATCAGCCCATACGACACCCTTGTGAGTATGAGAAGACACCTTCCTCCTCCAGCACCACAAGCCAGCCTCACACAGGACACAACATGCCTGTCACCCATGGCAACCCTGATCCCCACACTGACGGCGGTCATGGAAAACAATGGGCTTAATTCCCAACTATTACAGTAGAGCTTCTGCTTCTAACTCAGGTCAGATTTGGCTCCAATCCCCCCTAAGGCAGAGATGGAAAACCGGTTTCATCCCTATCATCGCCATCATCAATTCTGAGAAACCTGAAGAGACTTCCCTACAAATTCAGTCGAGAAAAAATACATAGACCAAGTCTAGGTCCAATACGAGAGAGTGTTACGACCTACCAGCTGTGTCAGGGAATGGCAGCTCACAGTCCACGTACTTGTCATTCAGTCCTAAGGAATGTCAGTGGGGCTTCACTGGCCAATTCTCTCCTCGAACTCCTTAGTCCTCTTGGAAACCCTATAGCCCTTTCTGGGACCCCATCTGGTCCCCAGTGTGAGGCTGCTAAGTGATGAGACAGGACAACCACACCCCCTCTAACATCTCCCTCAGAACCATCTCAAGACAAATGCTACAGGGAGCATGGAGCAATAACTGAATGCATCCTTCCGGGTGCATTCCCTAGTCCTCTGCTCTTCTAGAAACACTGTCTCACGGAGAAAAGAGCTTGTTGGCCCAGAGGCAGTCAACGGTCCCCACACAGATCCAAATTCCTCTTTCAGAAAAACATTCCAAGTGCAAGGAGCTACAGGACTGGGGGTGACGAGGGGCAGCTCCCTGTCGTAGTGGTTCGCTGACTGAACGGACTGGGAAAATCACCATTCCTTTGACAAAGTCAGAGTAACCATTTGGGTCACGGAACTGCTGGTAGTCAAACTTGGGTCCTGCCCAGAAAGCAAATAGAAAATAAGAAATGTCAAGGGTGTGTTTCCCAAGTGCTGATGTCCCCACACCCCAGGCTCATCTCTAGAAGCAGAGCCCAGAGAGAAGGTCCAGCACAGAGAGGGTGGGCACCAGCAGCAGGATTCCTGCACATCCGGCAGTGCCCGCCTCGGCCGCCCCATCCACGCGGGCTCACCTGCGATCTGCTCCGCAGCCCAGTACTTCCCCACGGTCTCCAGCACCCAGGCCTCCTCGCGATCCACGATCAGATATGCGCTTTGGAAGCTGTGGCAGGAGTCTGCGTCTTCATAGTAATTCCCACCTTGTCCGTGTTCTTCCAACAAGGCTACGATGACATCTAAGGCTTCTTTAGCTGTCGTCCCTCTTTCTAAACCAAGCCTGGAGGAAGAAAACCAGAAGTGTACCTCAGTCCTTTCCTAGCATGTGGCTGTTACCACGGCAACCAAAGACCAGGCCAAAGCCGAGCGAGGAAGCCGGCCAACGTGCGTAAACATGTTCCATCCACGGGCTGAGATGTAGATGCACGGCACTTGAACTCCGAATACATCTCTCCCACGTTTGGTTTCAAATCATGAAGATGTTTTCTGTCTTTGGGCACCCCCCTCCCACACAGACAGAAGAGTCAGGAACCCAGTGGTTTCTGCCTTGTGAAGGGCAGCTCAGCCTCCTCTCTGTTTCCTTTCTAACTCTGGCTCCCCTGGAGCTAGGCAGCTCAGCTCCAGCCTTATCAAGACCCCCTTTCTGTGGCTTATCCTCCCTCCTGCCTTTGGGCAAAAGGATAGCTCTGGGGGCGACTGGGTGGCTCAGTGGGTTAAAGCCTCTGCCTTCAGCTCAGGTCATGGTCTCAGGGTTCTGGGATCAAGCCCCGAATCGGGCTCTCTGCTCAGCAGGGAGCCTGCTTCCCCCTGCCTCTCTGCCTGCCTCTCTGCCTGCTTGTGATCTCTGTCTGTCAAATAAATAAATAAAATCTTAAAAAAAAAAAAAAAAAGGTGGGGGGGGGGGGGATAGCTCTGCCCAGGGCAGCCCTGATCTGTGCTATTCTACACCAGGTATGTGGCTTAGTGACAGAAGTGTTCCATGACCAGCCACTGTCCTCGGTGCCTATAATTTCCTGAGAGATCTCATTGGGTATGGTGCCTGGTTAGGACATGGATGCTTTTCAACATATCTCTCCTCCACCCTATCGGCCTCCCTCTGCTGGTGTGGCTTAGGGCTTCACTTATCAAAAAGTACATCCTTCTTCTGAAGTCAGACAGCAGTCTCCTCCTAGCCCTTCCAATTAATTGGCCCCCTAAAGAGGGCACGGATACTGTCTTCTGCGCAACCTGGGCCAGATGCATACTGTATTGAGCTCAAATTTATGTCCCCTATAAAAAAGTAAGTACCTACATCCTCGGGTTGCCCGTGGGACAGGTTTATGAGATAATGAATATGAAAATACAAGCACAACCAAGGAGCTGGGGGGTCCGTTGGAAAGGCAGCCCCCTCTGGCAGAAAAGCAGTGACTCAGAGAGAGGGCATGTCTTCCAGGTCCGGTCCGGCCACCCACTGGCAGCACGACCTTCGATAACCTAACCTTTCTGAAACCTGGTCTTCTCCTTTGCCAAGTCAAATGGGCAGTACATCCCTCTCAGGCTGATTGGAAAGAGGATGACATACGATACGTGCTCAGTACATGTCTATTTGTCCATCTTTTCCTCCACGTTGTCATTCTGGGGGCGGGAGTGCGAGAACCTTGGGGCAGAGGCTGCGGCACATGCTAGGACGGCAGCGACAGCCAGCTCTCGGTGAACCGCCCACACACCGGTCGTTATTGAAATTCACCCGGCTTGCTTCTTTCTGAAGGGATGTTCCCTGTGCTGCCAGGGAGAGGAACAGATGATGCTACGGACGCATTCTTGTAACAGGCTTATTTTCACCATCAGATCATTGTGATCAATTCATTGGTCATTTCTCAATTTTAGTGTATGTAGGAAGACTTGGTAACAAGCCACTGATTTGCAAAGCTGGTCCCTAACATCTTGGGAGAGTGACCAAAAATAACCTCACCAGAAGATGGAATTAAGTAGACTTTTCTGTTGGTCAGTGCCATCTTCTCCGAAGAGGAAAGGCAGAAGCAAGCAAGCAGTCATCTACTTTTGGGGATCCAGAGCAAGTAAGTGTGTTATGAGCACCTCTATAGGTCTGTCCAAGCTATTTCCCAGGAGGGTCCCCCTCCTCCCTCCACAGGTCCTTGGAGCCTCTGGTCACACGGCCCCATGCATGCATTCCAAGCAGAAGCCTGTCCCCGGGGCTTGTATGGGGCTCCGATTTGCCCAGACAAACATGTGTGAGCACCATGTGACACCTCACCAGGGGCACCCCACCTCCGGAACTTGTGATTTCTCTTGTGCAGGTCTAGCTCACTCTCCCGCTGTGCTGCCTGCTGTGTTCCACACTGAGACTCCCAGTACAGCGCGTGCCCTCCCACGCTGACTTCCACGCCCTCTGTGCCCAGCGTCTGTGGCAGGACCTCGACACCCATCCACAGACACGACTCTGCTCTCACACTCCTCTCCCTGTGCCAGGACCACAGGAAACGATACTCCTCTGTCCGCCTGGCCATTCCCACCTCGCCGCAGTGCCACGGGGCGAGGACAGGACAGCCTGCTCCACGGACTGCCAGTGGCCACAGGGTTACACACCATCCGGCTCCAATGACGGGTGGACACACTAGGGCTACAGCGGTCTAGGGCCCCAAGTCACTCGATGTCAAGACGCCTGTTCCAAAGCCTTTCAGGTGGTCTAGATGGCCTCGTAGATGGGGCAGGTTTGTATGATTCAGAACGAGAACAGCCTCTCTCTGGCCCCCATGCCTACTTCCACACTGGCTGCTCCACCTCCTTAGGGGCATGACCGGGGCAGGCAAAGGGATGCAATTTACCGGGCCAAAGTTCAAGTCTCTCTCCGACATCTACCTTCGGTACAATCCAGATCCTCCAAAGGCATGTGCTTGGTCCGGGTTTTTTCTGGGTCTTGGAGTTAGCTCCTCCCAAATTCAAATTCTTGTTTTATGGCAAGTCCTTGGAAGAATCCCTGCTTGAGGCCCATGACTCACACAGGTGTGTCAAGCCCCCAGGGCCCTTCCCTGGAAGGTGAACAGATCTGGCCATGGGTTGGTGGGAGCTACAGACCACAGAGGACTCGGCGTAAATGTGCACGTTCTCCCTACACAACGTACTAAGGGTCAAACCTCTAGTGCTTTATACAGAATGTTGGTTTGGGAAGGTTCTTGAGAGGTCAACCCATCTAAGGCCTCCCTTCAAACAAATGTGGCCCAGAGACGTGTTACCACTTGGTACATTCACACTGAAAATCAAGGCCCCTGGCTCCCAGCCTAATATTCTTTCAACTCGGTCATGATTCTGTTGCATGTCACTGTCTCAGAAAAAAGGAAAGTCGTTTCAGAATGTCATTCCTCTCTCTCTCGCCTTTGGTCATTCAGTCATTGATCAGCCACTGCAGGACAGGCCCACAACCCTGCAGGACAGGCCCACAACCCAGGCCCACAACCCTTTGGAACAGGCCACTGCAGGACAGGCCCACAGGACAGGCTCGTGGCACAAGGGGAAGCGAGCAAAGGTCCCCATCAGCATCTGCTTCCCCGTTACACAGCAGCTGGCAGAGCAGCAAAAGGAAAACAGATGATGGAGATGAAAAGGGCCGGGAGGGCCACGGCGCTCTCCTTTTTTCCTTTATATCTTAGGCATTTTATATGATTCCTTCCTTCTTTCCTGTATTTTAGATGTATTTCAAACCATAAACCATAAACTTCGCCCACTTAAAAAAAATCAGTTCAGTGATTTTTAGGGTCTTCGCAAAGTTGTGCAATTATCACCGCAATCTAAATTCAAGAAACTTTCCACAGCCTACACAGAAGCCTCATATCCATTAGGAATCATTCCCCATTTTCCCATCCCAACCCCAGGCAACCACTCATCTACCTTCCACTACTATGAATTTGCCTCTTCTGGACATCTCATGTAAATGCAATCATACCATATGCAACCTTTTGTGTCTGGCTTCTTTCACTTAGTATAATGTTTTCAAAATTCAAGCAAGTAGCACATGGTTGGTTTTTATTACTTACTAATATTCCATTGTAATCTACTCGTTTTTTTCTAACACCTTGAACTTCATATCAAAAGGCACACGTCAGGGCGCCTGGATGGCTCAGTCAGTTAAGCATCTGCCTTCGGGTCAGTTCATGATCCCAGGGTCTTGAGATGGAGCCCTGTGTCGGGCTTCCTGCTTAGCAGGGAGCCTGCTTCCCCCCCACCCCCGCCTGCCTCTCTGCCTACTTGTGTGTGTGTGCGCGCGTTCTCTCTCTCTCTGTCAAATAAATAAATAAATAAAATCTTTAAACAAACAAACAAAAAAGGCACAGGTCTTCTTTGGGAGGCTTGTGTTACAAAATATGATGTTTAGAGGAAAGAAACCCTATCCCCTTTCCCTGCCTGTTCGAGCAGGTGTTTCAAAGAATCGTCTTGTAGTACCTGACCAGATCCATCCCCAAGAAGGCTTCTGTCTCAGCGGCTGGTTCTCTGGCATTGATGGCTTCATTGGCTATGCACACACCATGCTCGTTGGCTCCCATTTCTGCCCCCCAAAGCCAAGCAGGTCTGCTTATCACGATGGCATGGGTCCTGGGGACTTGGTCGATTGAAATGTAAGTGCACTGAAAAATGAAGACAGGAAAAAAAGGACCATCACCTGCCAGGATCTGCTTAGTTTCCACCCTGGAACTTACAGTAAACCACCACATGAGTTACAAACAGACACCCCCCCAAAAAAATGAAAGGCCTCAGGAACACCAGACTTCAAAAACACCCCAAGTCTTAATGTAGCTCAGAGGTGTCTCTAGCGAGTTGCAGTTTCACTGATCAGATGTCCGTCTCTGGTTGAAGCCCAGCTGATCCACAGGGCTCTCATCTTCTTGAACCAGGCATTCAGCCAACATCTGCCCCGAATATTCTGCCCGGTCATTTCAGTAGGCACAGAGGGCACCAGCATTTGAAACACATATAGTTATTTATGCTCAGAGACAAAAATCCTTCTGGATCAGTGGTTTTCAAACTTCCTTAAAGTTATAGCACCCTCCTATAGGAGACACTTGACCTGGAGGGCTGACATAGAAAGTGGATTAAAGGGAAAATGTGTTGCCTGAAGAACAGGAGTTCTTATGTCCCTGGCAATGATACCGAGTGCTCCCTGGAACCAAGTTTGACAACCTCCACAGCTGCTCTAGGGGTAGAAAAGGGAACATGATGATAGTATTTTATATTAACTAATGCATTAAGTGTGCTTTTATATGCTGTGCTTCCCTGTCTGTCTCATTTGATTCACACACTAAGCCTGTGCAGTGAACCCATAAGGAGACAGTCCAAGAAAGGCATGTTTCTACTGTTGTCAGGACTGCAAGACACACCCCTTGGCGTGGTCTATCTTACCTTCTCCAGGCTGCCATGTCTCTACCTGGAAAATGAGTGAGCTACTCTAGATCAAATGATCTTTAGCCTCAGAAGCCTGGTTTCACACAAATTCTTACATTGAAGCATGAAAACAATCTAAGTGTGTTGAGGCAAATGGAAGATGGGATGTGAGACCAGCTCACTCAGAGCCTGGCCTGCTGGTTCTTCCCTCTGCCTCTGCACACTGGGCCCATGGGAGAGCTCCTTGGGGGAAATTGGAAAGCTACTAAGCTAGGTTACCCCAAGGGGCCTCCTGACTCTGGCGTTCTATCAGTCTAGGTCTACTCTAGGTAGACGCAGCACCGAATTTGGGGCTCTAAATTAGACGGAGCTCTTTGGCTCTCAGGGGAGAATTTTATCAGCAGCAGCAAGCATTTACCTTTTAAATTGGGCACAAAAGCCTCAGTTCAACATGGCCCTAGATCTTTTTCTGATTTGAGACCCAGTTACACTGACTGAGTGCAGCCTGGAAAGTGATTCTGCGTTGATTTTCCATAATCTCTAAACATCAGGTAAGAGCTGAAACGCGTGTGGCATTGCACACTCATTGATCAGGCGACACACATGTCCTCATAATTCACATGAGGTGTTGCTTTGCACTGGGATAATGTTCTTTCACTTGATAAATATTGGTAAACTTACAGCTAATTAAATCCAGAGGCTGTCAAGAGACGCTTGAGTTTTTCAGGGCAAATTGATAATAAAATACACTCTTGAAATGTTTTCCCCTATTCAGTTCCCAAAAGTTGTTTACTTTGAAAAACAATTCTGTTAGAGCAAAAACCTAGCCAAAGCAGGAAAAAAACTATGGTCTTCTGTGCTCTTCTAATTTGCAATTGAAATTGACATCTTATAATTGTGTTTTTTCATGTAAAAAGCAGTTCAGGCATTTGACCAATGTTTTCCAAAAGCCCTGTGCTCACTGAGCTCCAGTGACAAATTCTGTCTTGAAAAGAATGAGTAAATATAGAAGGAATTAAAGATTTTTTTTTTAAAGATTTTATTTATGTATTTGAGAGAGCGCACATGCACAAGCAGGGGGAGGGGCAAAGGGAGAGGAAGAAGCAGGCTCCCCACTGAGTAGAGAGCCTGACATGGGACTCTATCCCAGGACCCTGAGATCATGTCCTGAGCCAAAGGCAGAAGCTTAACCGACTGAGCCACCCAGGTGCCCCTTAAGATTCTTAAGTATAGATTTATCATAAAGGGTTTTTTAAGGGCAGGAAGAAAGTGAAAATAAGAATGGGTTTATTGGGGGCACCTGAGGGGCTCTGCTGGTTAAGCACCTGACTTGGTTTCGGTGCAAGTTGTGATTTCAGGGTCCTAAGACTGAGCCCCACATGGCGCTCCAGGCTCAGCAGGAAATCTGCTTGAGGTTCTCTCCTCCTTCCCCCTCCTTCCCTTCTGGTCCTTCCCTCACCCCTCACCCTCTCTCTGTCTCTGTCACACTCTTTCAAATAAACAAATAAGTAAAATCTTTTAAAAAAATAGACGGGGTTTCCTTATTTGTCTTCAAATTCATGTTTACATGTTCATTTCCATTTTACCATTTACAGAGCCACACACACACACACACACACACACACACACACGGCACTATGTGCCAAGTGCTGCTGGCAGATAAGGCAGTTGAGGATGCCCAATTCCTGTCCTTTCCGTTGGGAAAGGAGAAGGTACACATGCAAATTACCATGGCCACCAGGCCAATCTCAGTAGCTGTCACCAAGGCCTGTCTACCTAACATACACTGCATCTTCCCCCTCCCCCCACCTTGGACATCTGATCAACCTGATCCTGCTTTTCCTTTTTCACATTCCATTCCCTTTTCCCCTTTCCAAAATACTACATAACTGACTTATGTACTGCATATACTGTGTATTATGTTATCTCCCCCAACTACAAGATAAGCTCCATAAGGACAGGGAGATAGCTCTGTGGTTTAGTTCACTGACATATCCGAAATCTGGTACATGTGAGGCATCAGTAGATCTTTTTTTGAAAGAATGAATGAAGGGGTGAATGAAGGAATAAGTGAGTAACAAAGATCAGAGGGACACAGTACAGGTTCAAAAGAAATTACCCCAAGTGGGCAGAGGCTTTATCAAGTGGGTGACATCTGAGTTGATCTTTTAAAATGGGCTAGAAATCAAGGTATTCCAGAAAGAGGTAAGAGCCAGAGAGGAGAGAGAGAGAGATGGTGATGTCAAAGGTGTGTTCATGGTCCAGGGACACCCTCCTCTGTGACGCTCAGGGAAGCTACTGCAACAGCGTTGGGTAACAGGACTGCAAGAGCTCAGTAAGTATTGACTGATAAAAATGTTGAAAATTGAATCCAAAAGACCATATGGTCTTCATAGGAGTTCAAAATATTTGCAGCCAACTTGACACTTTTTGGCCAAACTCAGAATGAGGAGGAAGAAAGGAGATGCCCAAGAAGCCAGATGGGCCAAATCAGCTCCTCCTAAACACTGGGCTGAAAGCCAAGGCACCAGATCCCCCTCATATGCTAGAGAGCAGGGGGGCAGGGAGATGGGGAGATGGGAGATGCACCAAAGCCTCAGTGAGCAAAACACACACCCCTTAGGGCATCTCTGTCGTGGACTGCAGCAGCCTGGGCTTAACAAGGACCCTTCTGTGGCTGTAATTCACACCCACTCCATTGTGTTTGAGACGTGACTAATCACACCCAGGTCAAAGCTGATGGTCACGCTTGTCTTGTATAGATTGGTAATCTAAAATCCCAGTCTGGGAGCAAACCTCATAAATAGGGAACATTTACAGAAGATGTAATTAGCCAATGTTTATAAAGTCAGCCATCTAGAACCTGAACTCTGCAGGCAGTCACTTCTTTTTTAAATAAAATTCACCGACCTTCACAGTCACCACATCATTAATGAGGCGGACAGTACGTGCGATTTGAGGCAACAGAGAAGGTCTCACCAGGAAAAAAAAAAAAAAATCCAAACAGCACCTGAAATCTTCTTTCAGTGTGACAAAAACAATTTTGCTTCAAGTCAGAATTCTATCCAGATTTCTAGTAGAAAACAAAAAGAAAAAAGAATACGTTCACCACTCAAGAGGTCTTTCAAGGAATGGTTCTGGCCTCAGCTTTGGTGATGAAGCTGTTTGGAGGCCTGAAGCTCTCTGCAGGCCTGCAGAGAGGGGTGCCTGGGGGGCTCAGTCGTTAGGCATCTGCCTTCAGCTCAGGTCACGATCCCAGGGTCCTGGGATTGAGTCCTGCATTGGGCTCCTTGCTCAGCGGGAAGCCTGCTTCTCCCTCTGCCTGCCACTCCCCCTGCTTGTCTTCCCTCTCTCTCTGTGTCGCTCTGTTAAATAAATAAATAAAATCTTTAAAAGAAAAAAAAAGTGGTCTGCAAAGAGAGATGAGCAAACCGTCATGCTGCCCTTTGGCCACTCCCAACCCTCTTTAATAAAACAAATCTGTCAGCTAGCACAACTTCTGGGTGCCAAGGCCACATAACAACCTAAGAATGTCCAGCGTGGGCCGCGTCGTGAGGCACGTTTCTAAATGTCAGCGAGGTTTTAAAGGTGCCGCCTGCACAGAGCCTGTCACTTTCTCAGGCGGCTCCCGGGGACTGATGCTAGGTTGGAAGGTAGCAAAGATGAGCCTTGACAAAGCCCTCAAGACAGAGACAAAAGACAATTCTTCTGCAGAGCAAGCCCTTTCTAATTTTGCGTGATTGTGTTGAAAACAAAAAGCAAAATCAGCTTCACGCTGATGCCTACCCTCCGCACATTCCAGCACGCACACTTTCTGGAGATCACCCAGGGAAAGGGGAACAGAGACACACAATAGACGTTTCAATTAATGAAATGCAGACATTGTGCTTCCTACTGTACTCAGATGGTGAGCACAACCCTGGCACCACCAGTGAAAACTGCTCTGAAATGAGCTGATGAGTCAGCCAGACTTCCTAGGGTGGTGCTTGGGGGAGGGGGAGAAGGCAGGGAAAATGGGAGGCTTTGGAGGAATATTTTTAGTTTTAGAAAATTTGCAACTCTAAGGCAGCATTTCTAATTATCACTGTGGTTTTGGGAGGTTTGTTTTTGTCTTTTTTACCCCAGTGTCTTGCCTGCTATTTGACTGGTTTTTGAAAATGTGCCCTTAAGGTTCATTATGGCTCCAAAAAGAGACAAAGGGGAAAAAAAAAAAAGTCAGCCACATTTTAGAAGAGCTGCTTTTTATTTCCCTGAAGCCACAATATCTTTGAGAATGGGCCGTGCCAAGGCCTGGGGTCGGAAACAGGAAAAGGGGACACAGAAGGAAGGTCCCTGCTGAGCCATGCTTGCCTGAGGTGAGGGCTGGAGACTCCTGGGCCAAAGAGAGCAGAGAGGAAGACCGGCACGCAGTCTCTGCCCTTGGCACGAACCTTTGCTCAGCTCTCTCTGATTCCAGAACAACCTGTGCTCTCCGACTGTATAGGAGAATCTTCAGAATTTCAAATTCAGACGCTCTCCCCTGCAAAGCACATGTCCATCCCACAAACCACAAATAAAGCTGCCATCTGGACCAAGTCACTAACAATGTTACTGACTCTCATTAATGGATAGTTTTCTATTCTTCCTACAAGTACTCTTATCCAGGAAGAAAAAGGAAGTGAGCTACCAACAGCCTGTCCCAAACTCTGAAAGTTGTACCTGGAGATACTGAACTCATACAGAACTTCAGATGGAGGAAAATATAAATAAAGTAAAATTCATTTTCCCAAAAAAAAGGAAACAATTCATTGTTTAACTTTAAACTTTAAACGAAGGGGTAAAATGGAGATGAGGTTTATTATATAATAACAAGAGACTTTTTAAAAGCATTATGTGCCAAATCTGACTTGGCTATCAAGAATTCTGTCTCAGCTGAGAGTTGCTGGAGAGGCGGAGGATGGGGGATGGGCCAGATGGGGGATGGGCACTAAGGAGGGGATGTGTTGGGATGAGCACTGAGTATTGTATGGAAGTGATGACTCACTACATTCTATTCCTGAAACCAATGTGACACTGTATGTTAACTAACTTGAATTTAAATTAAAAGAATAAAAGAATTGTGTCTCCACCAATTGGGATAGAATTCTTCTCTGGGGCACCAAGTATAAATCATATCAACTTTAACTGAAATTCATTGTTTTCTCGAACAGTCTTCTAATGTTGGATCCCTTGTTTCTTAACTAGAAAAGTCATCCATATAAGAATAGATACACATGGGGTGCCTGGGTGGCTCAGTGGGTTAAAGCCTCTGCCTTCGGCTCGGGTCATGATCTCAGGGTCCTGGGATCGAGCCCCACATCGGGATCTCTGCTCGGCGGGGAGCCTGCTTCCTCCTCTCTCTCTCTCTCTGCCTACTTGTATTCTCGGTCTGTCTGTCAAATAAATAAATAAAATCTTATAAAAAAAAAAAAAAGAATAGATACACATACCCATCCACAGGCATGCACAGGTACACACACACGTACACACACCATGCACTCATGGAACATCATAATCCAGGAAATTATCCACCGGCTTCCTCAACACTCCTATCTATAGGAAGGAGCAGGGTTTGAGGAAGAGTCGAGAAGAGTTCTGTGATGCACAGGGTTACGGCATCCTCAGAGAGGACAAAGGGCCTTTCACAAATGGATATACATTTTATCTATCCTACTCCTCATCCAAGAGTGATTTTGTTAAAAGCAAATAATCAAACAAACAAAAACAAAAAAACTCAGAATCCACAAGAGAAAAACTAAAGAACATAAAATAAAATGCAGCCATCTTCCAACTGTGCAGCAAAATGAAACTGAGGAGTGTAATTTTAGAAACTGGGGAATTCTGTTAAGGTACCCGATTTCTCATCCTTCAACCTTCAAGCAAAGAGAACTTGCTGTAGAATGGAGGATCGATGGACAGACGGAAGGAAGAGGAAGGGGTGGGTGAGTGGATGACTTGGAAGGGAAGACTTCCTGGAAGGATGGGCCAACTGGAAGGGGGGGGCAGGTCAGCAGATGAGTCATCAGGATGACTTTTAGTACAGAGTTATTCCCAGAAAATGAATTCCTGGAACCTCAGAACTCAAGTATGAGGTTTCTAGGGAAACTGCAGAATATGTAAGCTTGAAATGTCGTGAAATGGCTAAGAAATAGATGGGATTTTATGAAAAATTCTCACTTTTCATAGTTTAGAAAAATAATTTCCATATGCTAAGGAGAGCTTTTGTGAAAGTTACATGATAGTTGTTAGGGCTCATAAGCCTAGCTATGGAAAAGAACCCATCATTCTGTACTTGGGAAAGTTATAGGTATAACTATAAGGGAACTAAAGGAGTAAGAGTACATTTGAAAAGCAAATTTAGAACCATATACTACAGACAGGAGTTTGGGATCTCAGACGTGGGGTCACAGAATCTCTCAACCCTAGTTAATTCTTAAGAGAAAAAGAAAAAAGAAAAGAAAAGAAAAAGAAAAAGAAAAAGAAATCTTCCCGATGTTCTCCTTAGAGTTTACAAAGTACTTTTAAATGTTGGTTCCCATGTGTTTCACAAAACACTCTATAAGGCAGACACAGTGGGTTTTATGAGCCCTATCTGGCAATTGCATAAACTGAGTCCGAAAGAGGCTCAAAGACCCAAAATACAGGAAATGCAGAAGGCAAGACAGGAAGCCAGGAACCCTGCATCTTTCCACTGGTTTCAGGCAACTAAAAATTTCTACTGATTTATAATGGCAGAACATGCATATAGTACTACATGTTCATAGAAGGAGGGTGGGCTGGGCACCTGGGTGGCTCAGTCAGTTAAGCATGTGACTCTTGGTTTTGGCTCAGGTCATGATCTTATGGGTCATCAGATGGAGCCCCAAGTCAGGGTCCACACTCAGTGGGGAGTCTGCTTGAAGATTTTCCCCCTTTATCTCTCCCCCCACTCACACTCTCATTCTCTCTCTCTAAAATAAATGAAAAGATCTTAAAAAAAAAAAAAAAGAAGAAGAAGAAGAAGGAGGAGGAGGAGGAGGAAGACGATGAGGGCAGGCCAGAGGGAGGTGGGAATTTTCGTATTCGGGCTTTGAAAGATGCCTGAGTCTACCAAGCAGATGAGAAGAGGGGAGAAGAAGGACCTTCTTAGCAAAGGACAGAATGAGTAAAAGCACAGAGAAATACAAAAGTATGTTATTTGTTCAAGAAATGATGAGCTCTAGTGTGGCTGGAGCCTACGGTACAAGCTGGAACAGAAAAACTAAGAATGAGGATAGAAAAGTAAGCCAGAAACTGTACAACTCTTACGGAGGGCAATTAGTACAAGAACTTTATTGGAAGTGTATCTAGCGACTATACATGGACCCGGGCAGGATGACTCATGTTCAAGGTTCTTCGTGGCTGACTTTCTGGACTAGCAAACAGTCCCAGTGTCTACCAGCAGAGGACTGACTGAAAAGTTAAGGGATAGCTCCACAATGGACGACTATGCATCTGTTAAAAGAAATAATAATAAGAAGAAGAACAATCTCTGTGTACAGATGTAGAAAAATCTTTAAAAAATATTATTAAATAAAAAAAGCTATAGACCTTTTTTGTGAGTTTGGAATTTTATACTTAAAAAATCAAGTTTCACAAGACAAAACCGGAGAGGGAGATGAACCATTAAGAGACTCTTAATCTCAGGAAACAACTTGAGGGTTGCTGGGGTGTCGGGGTGAGAGGGATGGGGTGGCTGGGCGATGGGCATTGGGGAGGGTATGGTGAGCACTGTGAATTGTGTACGACTAATGAATCACAGACCCGTACTCCTAAAACAAATAATACGTTATATGTTAATAAAATTTTTTTAAAAAAATCAGTTTCAGAATAATATATATTCTGTGCTACCTCATGAAAAAAGTAAGAAAATAAGGCTAAATATTCATATTTGCATGCATTTGCATAAGACACTGGAAGGATGTGTAAGAAATTAATAAGAAGGGCTATATGGGATGGAAATCAGAGTGACTGGTAATAAGGGGTAGAAAGTCACAGTTAACCTTTTTAATATCACTTAATCTTTGAACCATATGAACATGTTACCTATTCAAAATGTTAAATTACATTAAAAAGTAACTTTACTTTTTAGTTAAAAACTAGGTCCATAAAAAAAAAGTAAAAAACTTTACTTTTTAACTTTTTAGTTAAAAACTAGGTCCATACAAAGACTTGCATACAGGAGGGAATAAGGGCTAAAAAACAAAACAAGACAAAACAACAAACCGAAAAAAAAAAAAAGTAAAAAAACCCAAAAACCTGCACACAAATATTTATAACAAATTTGTTCATAATTGCCAAATCTTGGAAGCAATCATGATGTCCTTTAATAGATGAACAGAAAACTAGACCATGGTTCATCCAGACCATGGGATAGTTTTCAGCACTAAAAAGAAATGCACGACCAACCCAGAAAAGATCTGGATGAACTCTGAAAACATAACTACTAAGTGAAAGAATCCAGTCGGAAAAGGCTACACACCAGGATTCTAACTACGTGACATTCTGGAAAAGGCAAAATACTCTAGAGACAGTGCAAAGACGACTGGTTGCCAGGGATTAGGAAGAGATAAATAAAGAGGAGGAGCACAGAGGATTTTTAGGGCAGAGGAAGTACTGTGTATGATGCTATAATGGTGGATAGGTGTCATCACATACATCTGACAAAACCCATTAAAATACACAACACCAAAAGCAGAACAGAATGTAAAAGATGGACTTTAGTTAATAATAAATGTATCAATGTTGGCTCATGGATTATAACAAATGTATCACACTAACCTAACATGTTAATAACAGGGAAAGATGAGGGAGGCCCCAGCTTTCCCAGGGTTATATGGGAACTCTCTGTACTTTCTGTTCATTTTTCTGTAAACATAAAACTGTGCTTCAAAAGAAAAGTGAAGCCTATCAATTTTAAAGAAGAGAAAGGGAAAGGGAGCCCAGTGCCAGCCAGGAAGAGTTCTGAATGGCATACAAATCAGCCCAGACTCTGATCCTGTAAACACAACCGTTTTTAAACAATGCAGTGACAGAGTTGTGCTCTGAAAATCCTGGTGACCTCACAGTCTGAAGGATCTATGAAAAGGAGAGCCAGGGACCAATAAGCAGATGACAGCGGAAGGGAGATGGGGGTGGATCTGAATGATCAGGGATCCTAGGGAGGAGATGTGAACACAGGACCGGAAGCAATAGGACTTGGTGGCAGCTGTCCCCAAGCATCTAGGGATACATGGGAAAATGAGGGTCAGAGTTTCCCTCCAGTCTCTAGATTAAACTATGTGGCAGACAAGGGTCTGACAGAGGAAGAGGAATAAGATGGGGAAAATGAATTTGGTTTCTGACCTGTGATGTTATTTTATTACCTGCAGAATACGGATGTGGAAATGTACAGAGGCAGCTCCAAACACAGGTTGGCAGCTCAGAAAGGAGGTCAGGTTGTCTTGGAAACGAATTCTGGTATGGATCAAACTGCACTTGTTTATGCAAGGGGACGCCATTGAACTTCCAGCGTAGGTGAGTGATTACATACCATGCATTAACAAGGGAAAGGAATCTAGTCTACTTTCTAACCTGATTGTACCCGTGAAAGGAAAATACTGGGTTTTTTAGCCTATCCCTCCCAAAATTAAACATATTTTTCTAAAATATCTATTTCAGACATATTTATAAATGGCTTTTGTGTGATACTGTGGTTACTATGGCTGCTAACAAGTGACCCCAAGATTTAGTGGTATAAATCAACCATTTATTATCTCATGAATTCAAAGGGGCAGGAGTTTGGACAGGGTGCCACAGGGACGGCATGTCTCTACTCCACAGTGTCCGAGGCCTGGAATTGTCTGAAGGGCCATTCACTCAAACATCTGGCGGTTGGCTGTGGGTTGACACTGGCTGTTGGTTGAGGGACTTCGGTTCCTCTCCATGTGGACCCCTCCCTGTGTTCTTCCTATGTGGGCTGGTTTGGGCTCCCTTCACCATAGCTCCTGGATGCTTAGGGCCAGACCCCAAGATTGAGAGACTCCATGCCCAATGCTTCTATGGCTCAGCCCTGGAGGTCACATGGCATCACTTCCACCAGGCTACGCTGGTCAGAGCAAACGTAAGCCCTCACCTAAGTTCATGACCCTCACCTCCCCACCGAGGCATGTTCATCACACTGTACAAAGTACGTGTAGGATGGGTTTTGGTGCAGCTATCTTTGGGAAATTAAATCTGCCCACGGGAAAATCAAAGTGTTGTTTCAGTTGGTATGACTCTTTGAGAAAAAGGAACATTGAGGGAAGACAGACAGGGGAAGTCAAAATAACTCAGACCAGCAAACTTCATCTATGCCCAGTGCACTCGGCTCCAGGAAGGGAGAAACATTCAAATCCAAGCAACATGGACATGGAAACATGAATGAATGAAAACCCACTTAAAAACTAGTGTGATCGGGCACGTGGGTGGCTCAGTTGGTTAGACATCTGCCTTTGACTCGGGTCATGATCCCAGGGTCCTGGCATCAAGCCCCGCATCGGGTTGTCTGCTTAGTGGAGAGTCTGCTTCTCCCTCTCCCTCTGCCTGTCGCTCCCCCTGCTTGTGCGCTCACTCTCTCTCTCTCTCTCTCTCCCAAATAAATAAATAAATAAATAAATAAATAAAGTCTTTAAAAAATATATTTAGGCATTGCAACATTTAATAAATAAAATAAAATAAAACCTAGCACGATCATCAGAAAGCCTAGCACTCTTCTCTGCCTGTACGAAAGAAAAGTCCAGAAGTTTAGTGGCTTGGACCTGTTAGTGGCACAGCACAAGAGGAGAGCAGTTCTGAGAAAGTCCTATGAGAGACAGGCTGTCACTGCCCCAACTACACACAATCCATATCCCAAGTCACACTCCCATGTTGCCAGCCGCGTCCCCGCCTCTGCTCCATCCACCTAACACAGCCACTCCTAACAGAGTTCTGTTGCTCTCTGGTGCTGCTTTGTTGCCTTTAAAGGTTTGAAACAGTTAAAGATTCAGATAGGAAAATAAAACACACATTGATGAATACCTTTTAAAACCTAGCACAATTACCAGAAAAAAATAAGTTTATCTTGAACGCATAGAATGCCAATGAGTAGAGGTTTATGTCAGTGGAAAGAGCTCATCAATTTACCTGCCCCTTTAGTTTTTTTCTCTACATTCTTCATCCTTTAACAAACAACAACCATTGAAACACACACACAAATGAATACGCCATAACCAAGACGTTTATTCTATGAATGCAAAGATAGTTCAATTTATCAGATAAACTGAAAGAAAAAAAATCCAGTGATTATCTCTGTATCACTGAGGGGGGGGCCTTCAACAAAATTTAACACCTACCCTTGAGGGTTTTTTTAACCACTAAAAATGAAAATTTTGATGTATACTTGTTAACACAATAAAACTATGCAAAGCTCAGTCCTAAAGCCAGTGTCTGAGTGACTAGAGAATCACTAGAGGTTGCCCCACTCAGGTCAGGAAAAGACAAAGAAAACCACTATCGTCACTAAATATTAACACTGAATCCAAGCTATCAGCCAATCAGATAAGAAACCAGACACGTAAGAACAGACTGCCTCTGTTTGTAGGCATTGATAACAATAAACCTGGAAAACCCAAGAGAATAAATGATAAAAGCTGAAACAACCAATGAAAGAATTTAGTAAAGTAGCAGACTTTAAAATTGACATCAGGCATGGCGAAAGTTTGACGGTACACTCCAGGAATATGGAGAAACAGTCATTGTTCCATCGCTAGCAGAAATGCAGAAGGACACCACCTGTGCAAGCAAATCAGATAAAGTCCAAAAAAATTACACACTTACTTACTCTGTGACCCAACAATCCCACTATTGGGATCCAACAATTGGGATATCCCAGTGAAGGACCGACAAAGATTTTTAAGCACTCAAAATAGGAATTGATGGATAGTCTTCTACCATGATACAATACATAAACCAAGACCAGATATTGTGACCGATACACCAGGCTATCAGCCCCTCCAAAATACAACAACATATCTGCAATAACAAAAGACTGGAAAAACCACCCAGATGTCCAGCAACCTGGGACTAAACCATGATACATCCATAGAATGGAACGCTCTGTATAGCTCTAAGTGAGGAATGAGGAATAGGACCTCTGTTTACCACATGGGCTGATCTCTAAGATATGTTTTTTTTTTTAAGATTTTATTTATTTATTTGACAGAGAGAAATCACAAGTAGATGGAGAGGCAGGCAGAGAGAGAGAGAGGGGAAGCAGGCTCCCTGCTGAGCAGAGAGCCCGATGCGGGACTCGATCCCAGGACCCTGAGATCACGACCCGAGCCGAAGGCAGCGGCTTAACCCACTGAGCCACCCAGGCACCCTCTCTAAGATATGTTTTAAGGTGAAAAAAGAAAAGTGGAGAAAAGCGTACACGGTGTGCTACCATTCATCCAAGAAAGAAAAACATATGGGATAAAGGGGCATGTGTGTGTATGTTTGTGTGTGTAGTTTCTTACATGCGCAGGTAATTTTTTAAATGGAAGGACAAACCAAAAAAACTTTCAAGAAAAAGGAAAAAAATAAGTAGAGTAAATGAGACAAAGAAAGATACCAGACTTCTATGAATACACCTTATTTTATACATTTGACTTTGGAACCATGTAAATATTTTACTTACTTATAAAAGAAGGGCTATAGCCACGAATGTAGTATTAGTCCCCGTGTGATGCTGTTTTTAAGGCCACAAACAAACTTGCGTGGGATCAGGAATCACAGAACCGACATGGCAGTTCTGACCAGTGAGCCCAGTTAAGGAAAGGTGCACTGAGCCAAGCCGGAGGAAGGGAATGAGCACCAATGAGAGACTCTAACACGGGACTTACCTCAACCTTGCTCCCAGGTTCATGATCAGCAGCCGAAAAATACATAACCTCCTGTACTTCATCCCTGGGCCGAGCTGAATTTTTTCCAAACACCACCAGCCCGTCCTTAGCACGTGGTGGGAAGGCCACAAAACAGTAACTCGGAGGAGCAGCAGCCATCCTGCAAAGAGAGAGAATGCCAGGGATGGCCTGGAAGCAGTTGTGACGTAGAACATTCCAGGAGTGAGTTCTTCAAACACATTGCACCAGCGAAAATAGTTTTCACATTGAACTGTGTGCAGCTCGCTCATTAAGGGATCCCAGCTGGCACATGAAGTTGGGCGCACGCAGTAGAATTAACACAGCCACTGAGACCAGATAGTGTTTAGTACTCCATGGGATTAAACAAGCTCAGATTTGCAACAAGCTGCAGTCAGGGACAGCCAAAAGCGCAACGACGTAAGAGAAAGGAAAGGAGGTTATTGTTCCCCGCAGAAAACACAAACAGACTGCAATCTGTCACCGTAATGGAAAAATAAATAGCTACACTTGTAACATTGCCCAATGCAAGTGTCTTGGATCTAGAGTTGTGTGGCTTGCACCTAATGGATTTGGGGGTTGTGATGAGGAAATGGGTCTAGAAACAAAGTGACAGATACACCCCCTATTTTATATATTTTTACTCCACCTCAATGACACGACGCTCAGGGATCTCTTGGTTCTCCTCCAACCTTTCCAGTGCTGCTGGGCTGACTCGTTCTCTTTGACCTGGCCAATGAGCTTCCTCACTGCTGTGTTCCTCTCTCCTCATTTCATGCTCCTTTCTCTCTGGGAAAGCTCATCCATGCCCATTGGTCACTCATGTGCCCGGAACCTCCACAGTCAATCCCAACCCATTCTTTCCTTGAGCTCCAGACCCGAAGACCCAAATGCCTTCCTGATACCCAAAGCTGATTTCTTCTTCTTCCCAAACATCCGAAACTCAAAAACTATCCTTATCACCTGCTTCTCTATTATCTAGCATATCACCAAATTCCACCTGTAAACTTGCTCTTCTAAATCCCTTTGGAAACTCGCCCCTTCTCCCCATCTCCACTACCACCACTCTGCACCAGCCAGCCATGTCTAGACTGGATCCCCATAATAGTCTCTTAAGGGGTTACTGCATAACCTCTAGTATTCCCCCTCCAAAACATTGGCACACAGCAACCAAAGCGATCTTTTTAGAAGAAAATTTGACCATGTCAGTCTTGTCACTATGCTTAAATTCCTTCAGGGGTTTCCCACAGTTATTAAAATAAAGACCAAAATCGATCAAGCCTGTACCTCCTCCCCAGCCTCACCTCCCGCCACTCACCATTCTGCTCTCTCAACGCCAGCACCGAGGCCTTTTTCCAGCCCCTCTGATCCTCCCAGGGCCTTTGCACATGCTTCACTCCTCTCTCTGAGCACTCCTCCCTTTGTTCCCTATACCAAAACTATTTTTTCTACTTACCTTCCACTCCCTCACGTACCAGCTCAAATGTCAGTGGAATTTACGTCACTGTACTGTATGCGTTCATAGAATTCTACCTTTTTCGTTTATAGCAAATCTTAATCTGAAATACTTATGTAATTATTTTATTACCAACAATCAATGCTTGGTCTTTCCCCCCAAAGTCTAAGTTATATGAAGTGGGGGGGGGGGCATGTCTCTTTTGTACACCCCTCTAAACCCAGCTGTATGCAAGGTCTTCTGCAGGGCAAATTTTCAAAAAATAATAAACAAGTGCTCTCTTCTTCTTTCTTAAAACTGAACCCAACCATGCCTCTGTATCCGGCTAGAATGCCCTCCCCTTAGTCTGTGCACATCCTTCAGGGTCTGATTCAAAACTCTTTTCTTTCAGGACGCCTTCTATAACAGACTCTGTCATTTTCTCAGCATCCATTGCCCTAAAGTGTCCAGTTTGTTCTGGGGTGATATGTATTTATTGCTAGTAAATGTACTGCTTCAAATGTTTCAAGTAAAGATCCCTGAGGGCAGGGCCCAGACACCCAACTACGCAGCCCCTTTCTTAACCTCCTATTATGGGCACTCAACAAACATTATATTTTACACTATCATATTTGTGTCACCCATTATCCGACTTAGGTGTGTTTTATTTTACGATCCCAAAATATGAGTCAGAAGGAAAGCAACGTCCTCAGCAAAGCCCCCTGGGATTCAAAACTCAGCCGCACCTCCCACTACTGTGTGACCTTGGCCAAGTCACGTCACCTCTCTGGGCCTAGGTTTTCTCTTCTGCAAATGTCTGGTCCCAGCCCATAAGTTCATCATCCAATGACGTGATGCTTGAGAACAGATTTGGCAAACTGTGGAGGCTGCATGAGTGTAAGATATTTTATTTGGGTTTTGATTGTTCAAACAGAGCCGCATCTCAACATTTCTACAGGGCAGGCCAACCAAAACCATCTCACGCATAACTGGAGCAGCTATCGAGTCACAGAGTCAGTCACTTTCTGAGTTTGGAACCTTCTTTGTGAGAGACCCTATTGCTATGTCTGCATCCAGGCTGTTTCACATCAGTCTGTCCCTGTATACACAAACACACACACACACATACACTCACACACACACACACACATTGTGCAGGGCAGGCCCCTCTGAGGGTACTGAGAAGCATGGGAGCTCAGAGCTCTGAAAATCATTCCCCTTCTAGTGCAGAAAATCCCCCCCCCCCAGCCCCTTTGTGAGAAAGAAAAGGCAGGAAGATAAAGAAACTCCAGTTCCTTCTCCCTTTATCCTTTCCTAGTTCAACAAAAACGGCATTATCTTCAGACTTGAGGGGTAGGCAGCAATCAACCAAGACTTTGTAAGTGTAAGAAAGACCTAGAATAATTATAAGATAAAATGCATTAATAGTGTGTTCCCAGAATTTGAGGGTGGGAAGAATTGCTGGCTGAGCCAAATAAAGTGAAAACCCAGATGAGAAGGTGGAGAAAGGGTACATTCACCTGTGTTTGTTTGCCTGCCTTCCTTCTCCATCACTGGGTCATTTCAAAAGAGCTGGTGTCTCATCTACGAGCACAACCTTACCTTATTTGGCCCTTAAAAATAGTAGCAATCCACTCTGCATTTATGAGCACCTATTCTATTCTTCAGCCAGGACATCTGCTTGGTTAGCAAGTCATAGGAATCACGTGATCGTGATCTGGATATAGGCGACAGAAGCCCAGGGGTATGTGGGCCCAGAGAGGCTGTCTTTTCCACTACATCTGGTGAAAGACCAGGAATACAAGAAGGGAACAGAATTTTAATGTCTATTTTATTTTATTTTATTTGTTTAAGATTTTATTTATCTATTTGACAGACAGAGATCACAAGTAGGCAGAGAGGCAGGCAGAGAGAGAGGAAGGGAAGCAGGCCCCTCACTGAGCAGAGAGCCCAATGTGGGGCTCCATCCCAGGACCCTGAGATCATGACCTGAGCCGAAGGAAGAAGCCTTAACCACTGAGCCACCCAGGTGCTCCTGTCTATTTTTTTTAATGCTAAAGGAACCAGAAACTGTGTAACACATCCAGCAGAAAACTAGCCAACAACAATTGTGCATTTTTCCTGGACCACCATTCTACACACTGACTAGCCTCAGAGATGATTTAGCTGGATCCTCTTCCACTCTCTAGAGCAGTGACTCCCAAAGAACTTTCTACCTTGATGGAAATGTTCAAATGTTCAATCTCCACTGTCCAATATGGTGGCCATTAGCTCCATACAGCTATTAAAGTACAGTTAGTGTAATTGAGGAACTAAATTTTTATTACAAACTTTTAGTTTAAACTTAAATAGCCACACCCAGGAAAGAGGAATGCTATAATATAATATGAATAGTGGTAGCCTGACCATGTAATTCTTTCTGATCTTTTCATATTTTCCTTTAATTTCCAATCTCTCTATAAGTATTTATACTTAACACAAACACAAAAATGATTTTTCAAAAATAAACCCAGTGGTTAGTACCAATCCAGGAATTTTATTTTATTATTTTATTTTTTTAAATATTTTATTTATTTATTTGACAGAGAGATCACAAGTAGGCAGAGAGAGAGGAAGAGAAGCAGGCCCCCTACCGAGCAGAGAGCCCATTGTGGGGCTTAATCCCAGGACCCTGGGATCATGACCTGAGCTGAAGGCAGAGGCTTTAACCCACTGAGCCACCCAGGTGCCCCTTATTATTTCTTCAAAGATATATTTATTTATTTGGCAGAGAGAGAGGATGGGCAGAGGGAGGGGGAGAAACAGAATCCTCAAACAGGATTGAGATCATGACTTTAGCCGAAATCAAGAGTCAGACACTCAACCAACTGGGCCAGCCAGGCCCCTCGAATTTTATTTTAAAGAAAACACTTTCGCTCTACTTCTATGTCTTGATACATCTAAAGTTTCAAAACTGGCAAATCCTTATGATTTACAGTTATGATGCCATTTGTTATTGAGGTATAATTGACATACATCATATTAGCTTCAGGTACACAACATAACAATTCAGTATTTGGATATGCGGCAAAATGATCACCACAGTAAGTCTAGTTAACATCTGTCACCACACTGGTCAAGAAATGTTTTTGCTTGTGATCAGAACTTTTCAGATCTACTCCCTTAGCAATTTCAAGTACGCAATACAGTATTATTAACTATAGTCACCATGCTGTACCTGACATCCCCAGGACTTTTTTTTTAAATTATTTTTATTAACATATAATGTATTATTTGCCCCAGGGGTACGGGTCTGTGAACTGTCAGGCTTACACATTTCACAGCACTCACCATAGCACATACCCTCCCCAATGTCCATGACCCAATCACCCTCTCCCTAACCCCACTTATTTTGTCACTGGAAGTTTGTGCCTTTTGGCCACCTTCAGCCATTATGCCCATCCCCCAACTCCCAAGGATGAAATTTTTTTATTCAGCATTATTTACATTTATTCTCTGATACTTTCTTCTACTTTTTTCTACCACCTGCCTAATTCAGAGCTGTTCAAGGAGTACATAAATTTTCCTTCAAGGCCTCTTAATAACACTATCTCCTCTGTTAAAGTAAAAAGAAAAATAGGCCCTTCCGGAAGTAAATTCTCCCTTGACCCTGAGATGAAATGCTTCTGAAAATGATTTAGGGAAACTGCTTTTTGTTTCTGTTATTGTCAAAATATTAGTTAACATACCAAATAGTTACACTAGAAAAGAAAAAAAAATCTGACAAGTTGACTCATCTATATACTTTATAAAGCATACATTTGGAAATCTTTGTTTACAAGATTTTTATAAATTATTAAATTCTTCATGCATGACACAAGAAACTAAGACTTTTTTTCTCCTTTTCCCTCAGGTACCTTATTGTGATATGATACTCTCCTCCACAAAGAAAAGTAAGCTAAAATTCAATGAACTCCCTATCGCACATGCTAAATAGAAACTTAGTGCCTGAAAAAGTGTTCATCATTTATATTTAGCTTTGGAAAACACAGTCTGCCATTTGATAATGGACTTTTCTTTTTTTCTTTTATTTATTTATTTATTTATTTATTTGACAGAGAGAGATCACAAGCAGGCAGAAAGGCAGGCGGAGAGAGAGGAGGAAGCAGGCTCCCCGCTGAGCGTGAGAGTCCGACACGGGACTCGATCCCGGGACCCCAAGATCATGACCCGAGCCCAAGGCAGCGGCCCAACCCACTGAGCCACCCAGGCATCCCTGATAATGGACTTTCCTATCATAATACTCTCTACTTAAACCAGCATTAAAATGAGTAGACAGAACTCACTCAGAAGTAAAGCCATGATGGCTTTTTAAAACACTTGCTTGTTTTAGAGTGCCTGGGTGGCTCAGTCAGTTAAGCATGTGCCTTCAGCTCAGGTCATGATCCAGGGGTCCTGGGCCCCAGCTCAGAGGGTGGACCTGCTTCTCCCACTCCCTCTGCTCGTGCTCCCTCCTGCACTCTCTCTCTCTCTCTCAAATAAATAAAATGTTAAGCAAAAAACAAAAACAAAAAACAAAACAGGGACGCCTGGGTGGCTCAGTTGGTTAAGCAGCTGCCTTCGGCTCAGGTCACGATGTGGGACTCGTCCTGGGATCGAGTCCCACATCGGGCTCCTTGCTCAGCAGGGAGCCTGCTTCTCCCTCTGCCTCTGCCTGCCTGTGCTCGCTTTCTCACTCTCCCTCTGACAAATAAATAAGTAAAATCTTTAAAAAAAAAAATGTTTAAAAAACAAAACAAAACAAAACTTGCTTGTTTTGAGATGCAATTTGTAAACCATTTTCTGAGTCACGGGGACCTGAGGAGGAGATGGGGAACAGCATTACAAACCAAGCCTGAAATGGAACCTAAGTGTATTTAAAGCTGTGTTTTCTAAACAGCATGTTGTGGCCCTTTTGAGGGTTATGAAATCAATTTAGTGGATAGGATCAGGGCTTTTTAAATAGGCAAGCATTCTTTTTTAAGATTTTATTTATTTATTCGACAGAGATCACAAATAGGCAGAGAGGCAGGTAGAGAGAGAGAAGAGGAAGCAGGCTCCCTGCTGAGCAGAGATGCTAATGTGGGGCTGGATCCCAGGACCCTGAGATCATGACCAGAGCCAAAGGCAGAGGCTTAACCCACTGAGCCACCCAGGTGCCCCAGCAAGCATTTTTTAAATAAAATATATGCATCACACTTAATACGAGTAAGTGTTGTTACAAGAAACTTTAATTTGGGGCACCTGGGTGGCTCAGTCGTTGAGTATCTGCCTTCCGCTCAGGTCATGATCCCAGAGTCCTGGGATTGAGCCCCGCATCAGGCTTCCTGCTCTGTGAGCCTACTTCTCCCTCTCCCTCTGCCTGCTGCCCACCCCCCACCACTGTGCGCGCATGCACGGGCGCCCTCTCTGTCAAATAAATAAATAAAATCTTAAAAAAAAAAAATGAAAGGAACTTTAAGTAAGTTTGGGTATACATGTATAAACATATAAGTGAGTGCAGGCACTGGGTTGAGATACGACATTTCTCTTACTGTGGGTCTCAAGCAAAAATCTTTAAAAGCAACAGCTTAAAGAGTAGGTCTACTGAATAAGACTTCTTTGTGATAAATACCAATTAGGATTCTTGCCAAGTTAGCGATAAACTAATAGTTCCCATTAATGAAACACTCCAATTCAACTCCCATTGACGGTTAAACTGACAGGCATTTCCTAAGATGTACTTGCTAAGAATATTTTAAAGTACATTTGTCTGTGACCTGTACTGTATATTTTCTCCAACTGGATTATTTCTCACGTTCTATGCTGCTAGAAGACTGGAGACTGGGAGAAGGATGCGAGTGGCACTTATTAAAACATCAGGTAGCTGGTATTGTTTCTGTGGTGGAGAAAAGGAGTCAGATTATTCACCATCAGGAATGGCTCATCTAGCTGGTACTTGCCTTCTCCCAGCCCCCAGCTCCAGCCACGTCTCTGTATAAGCTGCCCGGCTTCCCTTAGATGTGCCCTGTCCAAGAGAAATTTCTGGGATGTTCTGCATTTGTGCCATCTAATACAGTGGCCACTAGCCAAATGGGACTACTGAGCACTTCAAATATGGCTAAGTGCACCAGGAGCTGAATTTTTAATTAATTTAAAATTAAATAGCCAACATTATACTAAGTGAAACAAGCCAACCACACAAAACAAATACTGTATAATCTCACTTGTAAGAGGCTCCTAGAAGAGTCACATTCACAGAGACAGAAAGTAGAAAGGTAGTTGCCAGGGAGGGGGGAAGGCGGGGTGGGAATGGGGCGTCGTTGTTTAATAGGGACAGAATTTCAGCTCTGCAAGCCAAAAGAGTTCTGGAGGTTGGATGCACAACAATGCGAATATACTTAACACGACTAAACCGTGCACTTAAAAAGTGTCAAGAAGATGGGAAATTTATGTTATGGGAATTTCACCACACTCAAAAATTTTTTTTAACTAAATAGCCCCATATGGCTAGAGGCAGCAGACCCGTAACCCCACAGCTTCAGGGATGCTGCCGACTGCTGGGGTGACGTCCCCCAGAGATGGGTCTAACCACCACTGTCCTCCTTATCAAGCTTCTTTGGGGCGTCACGGCTCCTCCTGAGAACGAGATGCTTGAGCGTCCCTGGGGTTCCCTGCACAGGGGCTCATTTTCCCACTCGGGCTGGGGACCGCGGGCGGGGTGCAGGCGTGCAGGGCTGGAGCACGGCACCCCTGTAACTAGGAGACCACCTACAGAATGTCTAGACAAGGAGGGAGGAAGCTGCAAGTGAGAAAAGGTCTTTGTCCTCAAGCCCAGTGAGTTGTTGCTGCAGGGCACGAATGCTCTGCGCCCCAGCCGAGCGGAGGGCGCTTTTCAGGGCGTTTTTCTTCGCCTGACTGCCAAACTGCCCGTGCCCCCTCTGTCTCAGAGCAGCCCCAGAGTGGCTGGCCCTCATCAGCCACCTTACCCAGTGAGAAGAAAGCCTTAAATTGCCTGAGAGGAAGCAAAGGACTGTCTCTCTAAGCGAGAGGCTTATTAACTGTCACGCAAGGAATGGTGACAAAGTGCTTTTACTTGCACACAAAAATGAAACCCAAAAGTCCAGCAAGCTTCCTTACTCTGCGAGCTCCCAGGCTGACCGAGCAGACTGGGTAAACATAAATCCGGGTTCTGTGAATTACCAGCCTCCAGAAAAGCCAGGGAGATATTATTTTATTATACTCTTTATTGATAAATTCATTTGATTATTGACGTTTCTGCTGAAGTGAAAACAGGACAAAGGAGAGGCACTTATGAATTGGCTTTTCTGTTGTGGATCTACTGCTGGGATTGTAGAGAATAAATAAGGTGTTTGGGAAAGGAATTATCGAACTAGAAATTGGATGTAAATGCTAACCGAAACCAATGAAAGGTTCAGCAAGCTCTGCCTGGAAGAAAGTGTTTGGTTGAAAAGTTCAAAATAGAGCATAAGGCTTTGGGAGCCCACAGCCAGGGAATTCCAGTTTCTAATACTCAACGCCTTGAACAAGGAACTATTTCACAGGAGAAAGACCACACATGGCACTAAGTAAATAAGCAGTTTTGAAGTCAACCTAGGTTTGAATCTCATACTCCTGTCACCTTTCTATGACAGGATAACAACGAGCCACAGTGAGGTGAAAATGAGCTGAAACTTGCAGATTTGTATAAAGTGTTCAGTCCCCATCCGGGACACAGTAAGGACTCATAGGTCCTCGTGAGGATGAGAAAAGGCCGTTGAGGAGGGCTGTTCCTTTGTCAATCAAGGTCTGATCTGTTCAGACTTCAGAAACTGGCTTTTTCCTTGACATATCTCAATGTTCTGTCACCTTTTGAAGATTTTGTTCATTGTCACTTGATGCCTTGGCCCTTTCTCTAATTTCAGGGCCAACACCTCCCTGTGACAGTTAGCTGCCTTGGTCATCAGCCCAATCTTCAGCTGACGTACCTCCCAGCAGCATGTGGTGGGACGGGGACGGCAGGCTGCACGTTGGCTTAGTGTGGCCCACGATGTTGTCCTCGATAGCATTTTTTAAAAATCTGAACTAGCAGCTAACATTTTTGGATCTAGAGCTTTTTCACAGAAATTCAGATACTTGCCTTCAGAAAACTGGCAACCCTGGGTCCACATTCCTGCAGGCCGGCAAGACTGGAGCTCAGCAGGGGCTCCTCCCCACAGTCCTCTCCACCCCTTGCCTCAGACGCCAAAGACAGTGACTCCTAGCCTCACCCTAGGGCTATTGCTTTTTTCATTCTTTCTTTTTTCCACGTTGGATCAGCTGTACTCATTTACCATGCCTACGTGGCCCTGAAGCCCCATGGGTACAGAGGCAAGAGAAGGATACACTTTAAGACAAACAGACCCTTCCTTGCTCATATCCTGACTCTACCCACCAACTGCAAGAGACAGGCAGATTCTGAACTCTCTGCTCCAGAGTTTCCACACGAGAAAATGGAACTAATCCCGTATACACAACATAGAACTTGCGTTTATGGGAGAGCATATGGAAAGCACCAGGCCCCGTGGCTGTATACAGTGGGCAATAAATAAACATTTACTTTCCTCCCTCTTACTCGCTGGTGATGGTTTGCCACCATAATGCCAATCCCTACTATGGCTTTCTCACCCTTTATCGCCAATGGTTTACGCTGACAAATCAGACACACGGTCCAAAGTGTAACTAAAATGTAAGGAATTGCACTGCAATGAGAACATCCAGATCTTAACCGCCAGTTTACAGAGAATGCAAATGACACCAGAGGGAGGCAATCCAGAAAGTCTAGAAGAACTAGAGAAACTATAGGACAAATCTGATTTCTTCAAAAACGACAACAAAAACTGCAAGGGAAGAAAGAGTAAGAGACAAAGTTACTGAAGGGATCTATCAACTAGTAGCACTTAATTGAATTTATTTGGGTCCTGATTTAAATAAATGGTGCAAAAACTTCATGAGACAACTGAGGAAATGTGAACACTGATTGAATATTCGATGATATTAAGGAATTCTTGTTTTAGATACTCAGACATTGTAGCTATGTCTGAAAAAAGAGCACGTATCTTTTAGAGATCCATGCTGGAATATTTCCATGTGAAATGACACAATAAAAGTAATCCAGGGTGGGAAGAAACAGTGGAAGTTCGGATGAGACAAGTTTGGCTATGTAATAAAAATGGCTGAAGGTGAGTAATGGGTACACAAGTGGTTTAATATACTGTTCTATACCGGATATGCTTGTCATTTTCTACAATAAATAACTTTTTAAAGCAAAGCACAGGAGGAGTGCCTGGGTGGGTCAGTTGGTTAAGAGCCCAACTTTTGATTTCAGCTCAGGTCATGATCTCAAGTCCTGAGATAGAGCACCCGTTGGGCTCTGCACTCAGTGGGGAGTCTGCTGGAGATTCTCTGCCCCTCCCCCTGATCACACACTCTCTCTTCCTATAAAATTAAATAATAAATCTTTAAAAAAAAATAAATAAAATAGAGCACAGCACATGATGAGATGTTCAAATTTCTTTTAAGGTTAGAAACAGGGGCGCCTGGGTGGCTCAGTAGGTTAAGCCTCTGCCTTCAGCTCAGGTCATGATCTCAAGGTCCTGGGATGGAGCCCCGCATCGGGCTCTCCGCTCAGCGGGGAGCCTGCTTTCCCTCCCTCTCTGCCTGCCTCTCTGGCTACTTGTGATCTCTGTCAAATAAATAAATAAAATCTTTAAAAAAAAAAGGGTTAGAAACAGCACTAGACTGATCAAATACAGGGAATATTTTCTTTTTCTTTTTTTTTAAGATTCTACTTATTTATGTGACAGAGAAAGAGATCACAAGCAGGCAGAGAGGCAGGAAGAGAGAGAGAGAAAGAGAGAGTGGAGGAAGCAGGCTCCCTGCTATTTTCTAGAGTTATTATTTGTAACTTGTCTGGGACTCAGATAACCTCTCTGAGAAAAGACTTTTGGGGAAAGGGGTGGAGAAGGATCTTAGTTTGGGTTGGTGTATTTGTGCAATGGGGGAAAAGGTGAGCCCGTGGTTCCCGCCACCCTGCTGTATCTCTTTCCTTCAAATTTCAAGATGTCTGCCTCTGCTCATCAGCCTGTAATTCCCATGAAGGCAAGAACTCTTGCATAAGCCCTTATTTCCCTGGCATCTAGCACACAAGCTGGCACATAATAAGACCTCAAAAAACGTTTGTTGAATAAAGGAAGGGGAAGGGACATAGCTATATTTTACCTTCAATGAGAGAAAAAGAGCAGGAAAATCCCATTTTGCCAAGGTGTTCCCATGCTGTGGTTCAGTCCGTGGGATTCATATTTGACCACGCATCAAAATCATCTCGGAAGTTTGTTACAATGGCAGATTGCTAGACACACCCTCCCTGTAGATTCTGTTCAGCAGATCGAGGCTGTGATTACAGGCAGGAGATCTCTAACGAGTGCCCAGGGGATTCTGATGCAGTCAGTTCACACCGGTGTGTGATACCCACTGGTGCAGATGATTTAACTTCTTCGCTCTTCAGAAGCATTACTCATTTTTTTCTGCCTGGCTCTTTGACTCTGAAAATTTGCAGCACACACATAACAGGACAATAAACCCCCATAAGGCATCCACCAGCCTCAAAGGCCATCAACTTTCTGTCTTCTTTCTCAATTCTATTTTTAAGGAAATCATTTAATTTTAATTGAATACCGCTGAATTCTCTCTGCCCTCAGGACAAAGGTGGGTGAAACCCATCCCTGATTAACTGGAGAAAGCAGGGTTTTCTTTTCCCTAATAAGACAAATGGTGGGGGAGGAGGATATGCTTTCTGGGTCTCCAGCTTTAACACAGGGAAATCAGAGTGCATGATAATGAGGAAGATTTGGGTTGTTAATTGTTATTTCAATGTCTTGCATTTTTTATTACTTTAAAGAAGTCAAGTTTCATCCAACTCTTTAAAAATACCTTTTAAAAAAAATGTTCTTCGTTGAACAAATGCAAGATAAGCAACTATTATGACTCCTCTGCCTTGGATAGAAAGTGAGAATTTGAGACAGGAAAAAAAGAAGAGTTAAATATTTCGAGTAGCTGAATATTCTTAAATCAGTAAAATGGCTAAGAAATATCCTCTTGTATACTTTTTTTCTTAATGATTGAGATGATCACAAAGTTAGGTGTTATTCATCCCAAAAATACTGCTAATAAAGGTTATTAGCTACAAGAAATGAAAAGAGTGTCTATTTAAAAATTCAAAACCAGAGTGCCTGGGTGCCTCACTCAGGTAAGGATCTGACTCTTGGTTTTGGCTCAGGTCACGATCTCAGAGTCATGAGACTGAGCCTGGTATTGGGCTCCACGCTGGGCATGGAGTCTGCTGGAGATTCTTTCAGGGCGGCTGGTTGGAGCAGTCAGTTGGGCATCAGACTCTTGTTTTCTGCTGGGGTTGTGATCCTGGGGTTATGGGATTGGACCCTGTGTCAAGCTCTTCACTGGGCATGGAGACCCTCACTCCCTCTGCCTCTCCTCCCACCCTGCCCCCTGTTCTCTCTCTCCCTCTCTCTCTCAAATAATAAATAAATAAATCTTTAAAAAAAAAAAAAAAAGATTCTCTTCCACTGTCGCTGCCCCAGCTCATGATTTTAAATAAATAAAAATTGTAAAACCAAAATTCCAGATAATGAATGACTATTCAATTTCATCATAACACCTGATAATTTAATGGGCCACTGCTGCTTCATTCGCCTCCCCCAAAATACAGCCATTTAGATTATCATGAGTCAAAAAAATAAAACAAAGCAAAAGAAACATGTGATACGTCATTGGCTATCTGTACATAACACGGAAAGCCGGAAAATATATAAACACACAGAATTGGGGTGTCTGGGTGGCTCAGTTGGTTGGGTGACAAACTGTTGGTTTCACCTTGGGTCATGATCCCATGAGGGTCATGGAATCGAGCCCTGCACTGAGCCCTGCCTCAGACTCTGAGCTCAGTGCAGTGTCTGCATGGGACTCTTTAAAATAAATAAATAAACAAACAAACAGAATCAGCCTGTTGAAATGAAAAGAGGTCATACAAATTAAATATGGTACCATTCGAATGATGTATGTTATCTAAATAGATGAAGCAAAAAGATCATAAGCAAATGCAACAAAATTTATAAGAGCTGTAGTATCTCCTGAGTTGCAGAATCACAATTTCTTAACCTCCATATATTCAGGTATTTTCAAATTTCCCACAGGAGAGTACAGAATTTATAATGAAAATATTTAAAAAGAAAGAAAGGAAGGAAGGAAGGAAGAAAAGGAAGAGTTGTAATCAAATACTCTACTACCCTAACTCACCGCAGGTAATAAACACAGTCTCTCACTAGGGCAGAGACCCAGGAATTGAGGAGAACTGTATGGTCATGGCAAATGAACTCATTTTACATTTGGGCCAAATCTGATTCTGCTTCATTTGCAATATATGGTCACATTGAGAAATATGAATAAAGCAAAATGTCCAACGTAATCATTCATGTGACAAACTAACAGCTAAGGAAATGTAGAGTTTTTTATATATAGTCAAACAGAATATTGTGTATCAAAACCTGAATTTATTCATTGAATAAGTGGTAAATGGTCACTTCACAAAAGTATTCTTCAAATCACTCCGGAATTTCTCTATAACACAAAATATTGTAATATGATGTGTTCCAACTTACAGATGTCAAGAATTTTTTCATGGAAACCCCCAAATAACAGTCATTGTAGTTGGCTTTGGTAATACTTCCAATGAATTTGTATGTACTAAATGGCAAGAGAATCCTATACTATTTGAAAAACAGTAGTGCAGATACATATGGCTCATTATTTGTGTACGTTCAAGGTTGGGACACATGAATTCAAGGACCATCTGCAAAAACTCTACCACACCAAGTGGCCTGTCCTTCACTCCTGGTATTTAAAATATGGTACCACTTACAAAAAAACTCAGGCTGCGAGACTGGCGACTATCATGACTCCTCTGCCTTGGATAGAAAGTCAGAATTTGAGCCAGAAAAAAGAAATGTCCTTTTAGGGATTTTAGAGTGAAGGAAAAAGGAAAGATTAGTTGAATAGCGTCCATTTCTTATGGCTATAACAATTTTTTTAATGGCAGGAAAGACTAGATAAATAGCACAAACAAGATTAATTTTCCACTGGAGCTTGCCAAATTAGAACAATATAGTCAGATCAAGTTCATTGTAAGGAAGATGTTTTCCAGTACATGGCATATGGGAAGACATTTTCCGTCTTTCATAGTAACACAAAGAAAGAAAATGACTTGTATCACATTAATGATATAGGTTAGACTGTGCAGTTAAGTTACTCTAAGAGGTTACATTATAGCTTTTTAAGGAAAAATCAGACACGTCCCAATTCCATGTACAGCTCCTCCACTTATTAAATTCTTTCATCTATGAAGTGTAGCCATGATATTCACCAGGAAATAGTATGGGGATTAAATAAGATAATATATATATAGCATATAAGGAATAGACAAACACTCAAGGCTTGCTCCTTTAACTTGTTCTGGAAGAATGTGTTTGAGATAGGCAGGTATGTGGTTAGCTACCAAAAGCATTATCTGTGGGAACGATCTTGAAACTGCTAAGCAAGCCACATCTAGGGTCCTTTCATTTCCTTCTTTTCTCATTTCTGACATTGCTGCCATTGTGTCCACTAATTTGGCAAGGTTGCTTTGAATCATGACCTTCCTACTCCCACCATCTGTTTTCTTCTCCCATCTAAATAATGCATTGTCTAGTCTCATCTTTTCCCATTAATGTGATTTGATATGTACCTGTTAACTCTACAAAGTGGGATTTCAAAAACTCTTCTCAATCATTCTTAAAATGGTGATTTACATTCTGTCTCTGTAAAAAACTGGCCAACTATTCATTTCCTACAGAAGAAACAAAGTAGTAAGACTTAAATCTTGTTGGTAACCAGGGGATAACTTTATTATATCTAGCAAAATTTGATCTAAAAACTCCTTTGTAAATACCCATTAATGCTAGGGCCATTTGCTGTGTTTTGCCTTCAGAAAATGTATCCCATTTATTATAAAACAAACAAACCTGTATTTGTATATGTGAATATATACATGTATATTTGTATATGCATATATGTATGTGCACACATACATTTATGTAAATATAAGTATATACAAAAGGGAGGAAGAGAGAGAGAGAGAGAGAAGAACCTAGAAGGATTAATGGATTACTATCTAACAGAATAGGCAGTGAAAGTAAGGACAGGATACAGAGATAGAAGCTTTAAATTTTACTTTATCTAGTTATGTCATTTTAGATTTATAGAAAGCTCATATTACTTTATTGGGCTTTTAATTATTTAAAAAAATCTGTTGCTTTAGTGCTTAAGAAAGACATTTTAAGATTTCATTTAATTCTTTTAGGTCACTAGGGCACTTCTAAATGCAATTTTAAAAATACGCTAAGGTTTTACTTTGAGAGGAGAAAGAGATATTCAGAGGAGCCTCTGATCATTACATTATTTTAATTAGAATTTTAAGAAGTCAAATGAATTACGAAAATGTACTTTGAGCCCCTAACCACCTACAAGCACCTTGTTCAATCCAGGAGGAAAATGAAACTAAAACGATGTTTTCAAGGTCTTTATCACCTAGAAGAGGTGCTCATGAACACAACCAAGAGAGAAGGGCAGGACCTAACTTAAAATAATGATTAGAAATCCTTATAGGAGCTTTCAAGGATATGTAGCTCACTTGAGGGGGTTATAGTAAGCACTGGGAGATTTAGGCTAACTATTAAGGACAGAAGGGAACATTAACCTCTCTCTGCTTCAGGTGAGACTCAAGCTGGTTGGCCCTCAGCTCCCTCCCCTCCCGGTCACCTTGACTGAGTAACCTGACACTCCACCCAGTTCAGCTCACCACCATCCCAGACTGGGCTGACGATGTGGGAGCTTGTAGAGGAGGGTGTGATTAACGCCTACATCACTCCTGCCTTCTTGGATAGCAGGTTGCTCTTCTGTCCCAATGGGAACAGGACATGTCATCTTAGCCATCCCTCCCACTATAAAAGCTCTGTAACCATCCTTTAGAGTTGCTGAAAAGACTGTTCCGAATAAGGCACAGACTAGAGGTAAGGATGACAGTGAGGATAGAAGAGACCCACAGAATGATGGGAAAGGATGTGACTGTCCCTGGCACAGGGCAGGGACAATGTGCTAGAGGGCTGTGGCTGATCTACCTTGGAGATAAAGCAAGTATAGATCCTACCTCATCCCCAATAACTATCTTCCACATTTCTTGGCTCTTCCAACCATTTCTTTCCCAAGTTCCATTAAACTTTTTAAAAACTTGGCAAAATGTTTCCAGAGCCTCTGAGGACCTATGATCCAAAAATGATACTGGCTTTATATATTCATTTAACCAGGAGTAACTAAAATAATTAAAATCACAGAATCTTATATTATTACATGTAATAATATAAAACACATAAAATATTACAATCTTACATATTACTATTGAGTATGAAGCATTCACTATGTGCTTAGTAACATGCTAAGCAATACATGTAAATATATTAAATATATAAATAATAAAATAACTTAATCCTCACAATGACCACTTCACAAGGTGTTACTATCCCCCTTGTTTAAAATATTTTATTCATTTATTTGAAAGAGAGAGACTGAGAGAGCATGCACATGAGCACGGAGGGGGCAGAGGGAGAGGGAGAAGCAGACTCCCCACTGAGCATGGAGCCTGACACAGGACTGGATCCCAGGATCCTGAGATCATGACCTGAGCTGGAAGTCAGATGCTTAACCAACTGAGCCATCCAGGCACCCCTTATTATCCGCTTTTTAAGGGTGAGAAAATTGAGATCAAGAGTGGTTAAATCTTGTCCGGAATCATATAACTAGAACATAGCAGAGAGAGAACCCAGACTCTAGAATGCCCCAAGCACCCAGACTCTACCTGCTATCCAAAGTACGAAGCGTCCCTGTTGGTATGGGCTCTGAGCCCATCCTTGGAGTTCTGTAGTTTTCTTTATAGGGCTTGGCTTCTGCCCACTTTCAGATAAGTTTACCAGAGAGAGATGTACAAATCCTCAGTCAAGGAAACGGTAAGGGTTTATGGGGACACAAGAGAAGATATGAAGAGCAGGGAGAGATGCCTGCGTTTTGCTGGGAAGATCCAATACTATATGGAGGTGTCAGTCTTCCCTACAGTAATCCATGGAGTCACTGGGCAGTCATCAATCTTGGATACAACCATGACCAAAAACGACCCTGAAGCTCATCTAGAAAGGATGTGGGACAAGCCAAGAAGTTTCATAAATGAAAACTAATGAGGAAAAACTAGCCCCACACGGTATTAAACCATGTTAGGAAGTTTTAATAATTACAACCATTCAAGACTGACACAAGAACAGACAGATTGACAGAGCAGACATTACTGAAATATACTCATATAATGTAGGAAATTAGCATATGATGAAAGCTGAATTTGAAAGCAAGGTGAAAGGATGTACTGAACAGTAAATGTTGTTAGGATAATTAACTATTTGGGATGGGGAAAGCAGGGGAGAAATCTGTGCAGATCACCAACTCACTCCTAATCTTCCCCCTCCAAATATTGTTACTCAAAATTTTTAATTTTTAGAACACATATTGGTAGAACCAGGGGAAGGCTGATCTTCTTGTCCTTGTTGTCATCTTATGTACATGTGCATAAGGAAAAGTGATCTCAGTGTGTAGTGTTGTAATAAAGTAATGTAAATTCTAATAAATCTTTGTGTTTTAATATGTCATATCTCATCCCACAGAAACCATCCAGCAAGTCAGGGGACAGTTGTCATTCACCCCATTTTAAAAAGGAGACTGAGGGGCACTTGGGTGGCTCAGTCAGTAAAGTGTCTGCCTTCGGCTCAGGTCATGATCCTGGAGTCCTGGGATCGAGCCCCACGTGGGGCTCTCTGCTCAGCACGGAGTCTGCTTCTCCCTCTCCCTCTGCGTCTGCCCCCTGATTGTGCCCTTTCACTCTCTCTCATGAATAAATAAATTTTTTAAAAAAATCTTTAAAAAAA